>NC_142931.1:78506521-78509021 GCF_046866305.1 Octopus bimaculoides | reverse complement strand
GTAACAATTTCCCCCGAGTGCGGGGTACATTGTGACACTTACTGGGGTACGTTGTTACAACTGTCGATAACTCGGGATTATGTTAACAAACAAGTTTAAAATGAATACGTCTCCTGCTTCTTGCGTCTAGGAAGTATTATTTTAATTAATTAACTGTGCTTTGAAACACTTCATACCCTAACTGTGATACTGAAGTCCTCATCAGCTAATTTCCCCATTGTTACATGTACCATCTAGTTGGAATCGTCCTCCATTAACTTCTCATCACACAGAGCACACAGTAATTCCTGTCGTCCGTCGGTACAGACAGTGTGTGCTCAGTCTTTACAGATCATGCATTGCACCCATTCTTCACGTGGAAGGGAGTTGGAATACCAGTCTGAGCAGACAAGGCATTTCCAATCGGCGACTTGCTTGCTGCGAGGCTGCTTCCCTTTGCCTTTACCTGTTTTAGTTGACTTAAAGAAGTTGAAGGTTTGTTTTTTGGTACAGCCGACGTTCTGTTAACATCTTAAAACGTTCTGTTAACATCTGTTTCATACGTTCTGTAAACATTCTGTTAACATATTGCACTAAGGGATACCGGTAACTTCATATCTAATGAGCTTGAAACCTGCCTCGAAATCTTTGGTAACATCCCGTAATGATTTCTTTTCATCCACAACTTTTCTGGAGGCTCTTTCCATGACATCAAGAGGGGTATCCCCCCTTGTAGTCCTCTTTTGTAATTTCTAGGCATGGTGTGTTAAACTGAAATAGAAGGGATAAATTGTTACATGCCTTGGGAAAGTTGATACATTGTAACCATTAGCCCCGACCATGCATTTCTGAGGATTACCTCGTACACAGCACTAGCAATGCATGGCATCAAGGACACATCTTCATGTATCAAAGGCAACTTCCAACACTTCCTAATGAGCCACAAACTACTTCAGTAACACCACTTGTGCTTTAGTGGTTAAGGAAATAACTTTGTGGCGAAATTTCACTTTTGGAGTAAAATATCGTTTTTTGAGCCATACCTTTCCTGGTGACAGCCCGCCAGTGCAATACACATGTGCAGTCATGATGCTATGGAGTTGGCCTTCACGAGGTAGAGACCCGAGTACCACCTATTTTTTGAGGTTGGAAACAATGGGCTTGTAACAACTTACCTGTGTAACTAGACCCGGTCTCCCCACTCCTTTGTTGATACATTTTTGTCAGGGGGTATAGCCATCCCAATGAGTGGGGATGTCTTATTTTTAAAATCTTTAACGATAATATCAGGCCGCTTGTCAATTATGGTGCAGTCTGTGTGGACTGAAAAATCCCATAAAATTGTTGTTTCTGTTGCTTCGATTAAAAATAGGGGATGCTGTTCAAATCCATTTTTAGCATGTTCTGCACCGTATTGTTTGCATAGTGACTAAATATATTGACCAACTCGATCATACCTAGCATTATATTCAATTGGAATTAAGTTGCAATGTTAACTATACATTATGTTGTCTAGACTTCTGCATTTTGGGTCTGCCCCATTCTGAGGATGTTTCCTTGGTAATTTCTTGTGAGAAAAAATTGTTTTGGGGCAACATAGATGAGTCTCACATGTATCTCTTAGTTCTGGCTTTTAACCATGTAGTCATGGTTAAATCCACTGATGGATTTTTGGCTGGTCAACATCAGCGTCTTGAATGCGGAGTTGGTGTTGATCGCGCAGAGGTTTTTGCTGCCATCTCTCTTTCAGAGCTTTAAAGAATTTAGAGTTTGTTTTAATTCTATGGATTCTTGCCGCCTTAGTTGGTAATGAGTAAACCACAATTGCAATATGTATGTTATTGACTCTTAGTTCTCTTCTGTATTTCCCTGCATCTTTCGGTGCGGCAGTCTTTTACTAATATCATACAATCTCCGAATTTGTGTAAATATGTTTGCAGGGCAATTGTGGCTGTTTTATTGGATAATTCAAATTAAATTAGTCCTGTTCCACCTTTCCTCGACAGGTAGAGATAGTCGACATCTGCCTTAGTGTGGTACATTTTGTTGGCGGTGAGAATTTCTAGTTGATAACATTGAGACCATATTGCATGTTCCATTTTTATGTTTTGCTAAGGATCTGCTTTAATTCTGCCACTTCAAACTCTGTTGCTGTTTCACATTTTTCACCCTTCCATTTTCTCTGCTAATCGAACTTGATTCCTCGTTATATGCTTTTGCATGTTCTACCAAAATTCTTCAACTTAATATTGGTTGAATCCTTCATTTCTATGGCCTGTTTCTATAGTTCTCTGTAAAAGTCTTTTGCAAATGTTTCGAAAAATTGTTCTGTCTACAGAATTTACTTCTTTTTCATATTTTCTAACCCGCTGTACTTTAATCCGCGTATCATACACACACATACACACACTTACACACAGACACGCACACACACACTCATCTTTACGTAAACACACACACACCCATACGCAAACACACACATACACAAACACCACATGCGCCCACATTACACACAGGCACA
>NC_142931.1:78494021-78501521 GCF_046866305.1 Octopus bimaculoides | reverse complement strand
TGAATTGGTCAGGGGATGTATGGCCTGTGGTCCCAGCCTTGGATGAACCTTGAAACTAATGTTCAGATCGTTTGGGCAATGCTGGCAGTATATTCTCTACATCGTACAAATGATGTACCGCTCGCGGCGGCGCTGGTGAGAGTAGAGTTTCAAGGCTTTAAGGCGGTCCCAGTAATCGAGATCAGTCATGCCTTCAATTCGTTTAGTAAGTGCCTTCTGGGGTGATTCAATCCTCGAGATGTTTTGTTTTGTATATTTTTTATTATTTTTATAATTTGTATGCATTTATTTTATTATAAACGCAAAACAACACCACGGAGGAATCGACTTAAGCTTAAATAATAAACCGCGGTTGTTGAACCGCGACAGGGGAAATGCGATACGGTGATGGATTACTTTGTAACGAGAGAATGCTTTGAAGATTTTATCAGGATGAAAAGGTGAAAGTGTTTCCATTTTTAATCAAAAGATACTATCGGTTTCAATTCTTGAGATGGTATAATCATGCAATAAGAAAGTATGTAAATGACTTGAATTAAACTAATCATTTACGATAGCATTTTGAAAATGCATTCGCTTATCTAATAAAATTTACGTTGTAGCCGTTATTGCCCTTCCTTGGTAGTTAGTGGTTCGCGATGGTTGTAGCAATTGTAATAGCAGTGCTGAGTAGTCTATCGTTCCTTATTGTAGCACCAGTTATATATATATATATATATATATATATATATATATATATATATATATATATATATATATAATACTAATAATAATAATATTAGGGATAAAAATCCAAATTTATGGGTAAAAACTCAATTTAATTTAATTTATCAAAAATTAAAATATGTGACAGTGGATTTTCTTGGATGAGTTCAGGAACTGTGGTTCTTTTCTCTAAATTATATATATATATATGTATATATATATATATGTATATATATATATATCCACAACACACACGTGGAGGAGTGAAAAAGTAATGCAATTTATTTTATTGTTCAGAACACTACTATGGCTAACTCCAGCCTCTGATGCCAGCTAATCAACGGTTATGCGCCTGTCAGCTCTAATAAAAGCGTCTACTTTTCCCCTTATTGACAGGGTTGAAGAAGTTGTCGGGTGGCCGTTATGCAGCATGTCTGCTGAGCTTGAATTTCCCAGTTCTTTTTTGATGTGTTGAATTCTCATTTACACTGCAAGCCCGTCTCCATACATTTATGTTCGTAAATATTTTTCAGTCATTTGTGAATGTTCACAGGAATCTCTCTTTCGGCAGTAAAGAACTCAATTACTGCGCTTTACTTCTGATGGACTCCCATCAGGGCAGCCATTTGGATATCAGATCATTTATGCATAAATATGAAAAGAAAAAAAAAAAAAAAGAGAATCAGAGATCAGGAGTATACATGTCTTTCCATCTGTACCAAAAATCAAATGATTTCATTGAAAATGTGTGACAAAAATTGCATTACTTTTTGGCTTATCCGTATATATAATATTCTTGTATGTATGTACGTATGTATGTATGTATGTATGTATGTATGTATGTATGTATGTATGTATGTATGTATGTATGTATGTATGTATGCATGTATGTATATATGTATGTATGTATGTGTATGTATCTATCTCTATATGTGTGTGTGTTTGTTTCTATTTATATGTGTGTGTCTATCTATCTATCTATCTATCTATCTATCTATCTATCTATCTATCTGTCTGTCTGTCTATCTATCTATCTATCTATCTATCTATCTATCTATCTATCTATCTATCTATCTATCTATCGAACTATCTATCTATCTATATGTGTGGGTAGGCGTGATTGTATGGTAAGAAGCTTGCTTCCTAACGACATGGTTCCGGGTTCAGTCCCACTGCATGGCACCTTGGGCACCTTGAACAGGACGCCGGTCCGTTACAGAGTTCAAGGCCAGCAATTTTAACGGGAGGGGACAAGTCGATCATATCGATCCCAGTACTTGTCTTGTACTTTATTCTATCGGCCAATAACTGGCGAAAGGCAAAGAGGACCTCAGCAAGATTTGAACTCAGAACGTAAAGAGCCAGAAAAAAAAAAAAAATGCCACGAAGCATTTTTCTGACGTGCTATCGATTCTGCCAATTTGCTGAAGGATGAAGGCAAAGCTGGCTGACTTCGGCAGGATTTCATCTCAAAATATAAAGAACCAGATGGAGCACCGTTTCGCATTTTGTCCAATGCATTAATGACTCTTCCTATCAACTGCCCCGCTGAGACAGTAACATTAACAGAAACAACAACACTATGAACAATTGCAAAAAACAACTACAATAACACCAAGGAAATGCACATCGATTAAATGGACTTCATTATTTTACTAGTACCTTACTTCATCGACTACGGTGAGATGAAAAGCAAAGTTAACCTTGAGAGGAAAAGGGATGGACTCTCTCTTACTCTTTTACTTGTTTCAGTCATTTGACTGTGGCCATGCTGGAGCACCGCCTTTTAGTCGAGCAAATCGACCCCAGGACTTATTCTTTGTAAGCCTAGTACTTATTCTATCATTCTCTTTTGCCGAACCGCTAAGTTACGGGGACTTAAACACACCAGCATCGGTTGTCAAGCGATGTTGGGGGTGGGCGGCAAACACAGACGCACAAACATATACACACGCACATACATATATATACATATATATACGACGGGCTTCTTTCAGTTTCCGTCTACCAAATCCACTCATAAAGCCTTGGTCGGCCCGAGGCTATAATAGAAGACACTTGCCCTTGGTGCCACACAGTGGGACTGAACCCGGAACTATGTGGTTCGTAAGCAAGCTACTTACCACACAGCCACTCCTACGCCTGACTACATAAAGAGCAAATCGGCTATAATAATGATTTGGAATTTTGGCACAAGGACAGAAATTTTGGGGGAAGAGGTAAGTCGATTATATAGACACCAATGCTCAACTGGTACTTATTTTATCGAACCCGAAGGGATGAAAGGCAAAGTCGGCCTTGGCGGAATTTCACTTCAGAACCTGAAGACTGTTGAAATACCGATAAGTATTTTGCCCGGCGTGGTAACGATTCTGCCAGCTCGCCGGCGTAATATCGGCTATAATGATGGTTTCAAATTTTGACACAAGGCCTGCAAGTTCGGAGGACGGGCGATTATATCGACCCTAATACGTGACTGGTACCTTTTTTTATCGACCTCTAAAGGATGAAAGACAAAGTTGATTTCTATGGAATTTGAACTCAAAACGTTGTTGGCACTCCGTCGCTTACGACGTCGAGGGTTCCAGTCAATCCGATCAACGGAACAGCCTGCTCGTGAAATTAACGTGCAAGTGGCTGAGCACTCCACAGACACGTGTACCCTTAACGTAGTTCTCGGGGATATTCAGCGTGACACAGAGTGTGACAAGGCGGACCCTTTGAATTACAGGCACAACAGAAACAGGAAGTAAGAGTGAGAGAAAGTTGTGGTGAAAGAGTACAGCAGGGTTCGCCACCATCCTCTGCCGGAGCCTCGTGGAGCTTTTAGGTGCTTTTTCGCTCAATAAACACTCACAACGCCCGGTCTGGGAATCGAAACAGCGATCCTATGACCGTGTGTCCGCTGCCCTAACCACTGGGCTATTGCACCTCCACACTCAAAACGTAAGGACGGATGAAATATCGCTAAACATTTTCCCCGGCGTACTAACGATTCTGTCAGCTTTCCACCTTAATATCAGCTATAATAATAGCACCAATAATAATAACGATGACAGCATTGGCTTCTGATTGAGATAAAACATGATTAATTTTGAAAGGACAAGTTTAGTCGATGGCGTCGTCCTCAGTATTTGGTTGGTACTTTATTTCGTTGATCTGGAGTGGATGAAAGGCAAAGTTCCCCTTGGTGGTATTTGAACTCAGAGTGTGAAGATTCGGAACAAGTGCCGTAAAGATGTAACCATGCCACCAGTTTACCGCCTTGCAGCAATAACGCTAACAGGAAGAACGACAGTACTAACAATGACAACATGAACATCAGCAATAATAATAATAACAACAACAGCAGCTACTACAGAAAAAAAAACATAAAAGAAAACAAAAAAAAAACCCAACTCAAACCACATCTACGACGACGACAGTAACAGCAACAACAACAACTTCATCACATCATCAATATTCCAGCCTAAAAAAGAAGCCAGACGGCCTGGCTCGTACAATGAACATTAAACAGTTAATATATAAAATATTGCAATATTTCGGTAAGTTACGTCTCTTGAGGTACAACCCACATTCATTTTTTTAAAAAATGGACAAATTAATTTCTCAGAGTGCCATGACATCATAAGCGTTCCAGAAGTGACCTGGCCATCTCTTTTTTTCTTTTTTTTACAGAAATAGTATTATATCTAGTATATTTAATGCTACAATAGGTTTTTTTAAAAAAGGATTAAATTTAATCTAAGTGGGGTTTGTACTTTATTTATAGCTTGCCGATCGATCATATTAGAAGCTGAGACATAGGTTTATCTACATAGGCGTCTGCAGCGATTTAGTCGACCCCATGAGGCGAAGAGAACTGCGTTGTCAATCTCAGTGAGATGTGAACTCATAATGCAGAGCTCTGAAAGCGAACACTCTTCCGAATATATGCTTCAGCTTACAACAACTTCTTGCACAAAACTGCTACACATTATGTTATGTTATACTATATTTCATTAGTACTGCACTATAATACACTATACTAAGCAACTATATTATAATGTATTTATACACGAAGACTCAATCACAAACACATGCATACTCGTGCACTCACAACACATACGTATACACACACACACACACACACACACACACACATGTACACACTAAAATGTGGTATCCTAAACCAATGCGGCCACAATGTGGCATTCTTTGTGTGTGTATGATATGAATTTATGCTTATATATATATATATATATATATATATATAAATACATACATACATATGTAAGTACGTATATAGATATTCAAGCATATATGTATATATATGCTTGTATGCATATATGTATGAATGAATGTACATATGTATGCATCGATATATGTAGATCTATATCTGTATCTATGCCTATCTATATACGTCTAAGTAGGCACACACACACACACACACACACACACACACATATATATATATATATACATATATATATATATATAAAATGTACATCACCACACATATATATACCTATATCATATAAATATATATATATATACATATGTGTGTGTGACTGTGTATATATACAAAACACATGCACACATAAATGTGTGTGCATGTACGTGTATGTATGAGTTGGCATACACTGAAACACATCAGGGAACAACACAGTTTATGTCTGTAGCTATTAAATTAAATATCAATTATAATTAGTCCTCAGCACTTCAGTTACAATAATGATTATTCAAGGTAATTCAATCAGGCATCGAAAGATGCAAATTTATAAGTACAATAAATTATAACTAGAACACACACGAACGTACGCAGGAACACACACACACACACACACACACACACACACACACACACACACACACACACACACACACACACACACACACACACACACACACACACACACACACACACACACGAATATATATGTTTAGATCAAAGACAGAAATTGGAATTAGTGCGATTCTTTATTCAAAACGACTACAATTGTTTCGGCGCATTTTCGCACTCGGAGTTCATAAATAAAATGCTGTTTAATCAACTATATTACACCACAGGAGTATATTGCACTTCTTCAGGTAACTGTTTAAACAAGTTCTTCGCAATATCCTCTCACCATTTCACTCATTTTATTAACGTGTACTTAAATTGATGTGGCAATTCCAGCAGTTCTCAGACATTCATTATCAAACTGAGTGAAATGGCGAGAGGATATAGTGAGGAACTTTTTAAACAGTCACCTGAAGAAGCGCATCCTACTTGTGATGTACGATACTTGACTGCACAACATTACTTATGATCTACAGGTGCGAGAATGCATCGAAACAACTGAATAAAGAATAAAGAATTTCATTAATTCCATTTTGTGTCTTTGATCTATTAATATAAACTCTACGGACACTATGGAATTCGTGAAGTATATCCAGTAGCATGTGCATCTCTAATGTATGATGACATCAGGTAGCCGATAACTGTGGACGAGCTTTGCACAGCATTCTACAATGTTTCCACCCGAGTCTCACTTAAATACGAATATATATGCATGAATATATGTATACAATGAATATATAATAATATATATGTATACGTATGTATGTTTGTACGATATGTATGTATAGTATTGGTTAGATGTCTCTCTCTCTCTCTCTCTCTCTCTCTCTCTCTCTCTCTCTCTGTATATAAATATATATATATATCAATACAAAAATGGGACAAGAACGCAAAACATCCAGACGTACACTTTAGTCTCATATGTATGTACACTTGGTCTCTTATATGTAAGCATATAGTACACTTTGGTCTCTTATATGTAAGTATATATATATCTAAATTTTGTACGACTCTATGATTCTTTCTATTCTTTCATTCTTTCCTTCTTTCTATCAACCCTTTCACACTTCGTTCATTCCACTATTCGTTCTTTCGTTCCCCCTCTCTCACATTTCCTGGTTTTCTCTTCATGCTCACTTTCCCTCCTCTTTCACTTCTGACTGTCCCTTTCATTTTTTCTCGCCCTTGTTAATTCTTCTATCCTTCTGCCTCTACCTCTCTCTCTTCTCTCTCTACGTGACAGATGTTTGGCCAAGCCTAACCTTTCTTTCTTGCTTCGACTACCATCCGTGCAATATCTATATTCCTCCCTATGCCTGTCAAACCTTATGTCGCTGCCGTAAGGCTTTACTTCCACATGCCAGCTTGATTTAATTCGTCCTTAGTCGAAAGACACCTGTTGTTATGTCCTATTATTTGCATTTGTATTTGTGTAACATTTTCCCGTTTTTTTCCGTCTTTCTTTTCGTATACTTTCGCTGCTTTCTTCCAAGGAATCTAGTGCTCTTAGCTTAGTTTTTCCTTGGGGCTGGCCAGATTGGAGCAATATCGAGTATAACCAGCCAAAATTGCAAAGATAATCTGGAACTCGACTGAGGAAAGAAAACTCCGAATGACCCGTACTTGTTTTCCTTGTATCGTGTGTCTGGATGTTTTGTTGTCCCTTTTTTGTATCATCTAACTATCTGGATATTTTGCGCTCTTGTCCAATTTTTGTATTTTTTATATATAAAAATATAGCGGCGTACGTACACTTTGGTCTCTCTCTCTCTCTCTCTCTCTCTCTCTCTCTCTCTCTCTCTCTCTCTCTCTCTCTGTATATATATATATATATATATATATATATATATAAATAATTTCTGCCAGTGCAAAGAAACAATTTCTGTACAAGAACGTTTAAACAAAGAAAATTTATTCATCGTAAAATACGAAACACGCCTAAATATGAACGCATAATCAACTTTGGTCTCAGT
>NC_142931.1:78481521-78486521 GCF_046866305.1 Octopus bimaculoides | reverse complement strand
GCCTCCTCTTCAAATTCTTGTGGAGGGACAGGTTCCGTTGGTGAGGCGGGCCATCTGCTGCCAGTACCCTCTACATGGAGGGCTGGGCATGCCGTGGCTAATTAAGAAGACATGCGCTGAGGCTGCGGCATCTTCAGATATTTTGCCTAAACGGTGAGCAGGTGTGGTCACCGTTTGTCAAAACGGGTCTTACTTCAGCTCGTCTCCTTGACTGAGCTGCAGTTATAGCTCAAGAAGAGAATCAGACAGGGTGATTGGCATCTGAAATGTTGCCAGACACTCACTGACTTCTATCAGGCGGGCAATGTGGTCAGTGGAACATCCCCTCTCCAGTTCTATAGAGGGTTAGTGGTGGGAAAGTGCGATGACGCACACGGAGAGGCACTGGGTGTCGATGAAGTCGAACTGACCAGTCTGTTCCAGAGCACTTTCGAGTGTTGGACGGTGAAAAACTTCCAGAAATTCCTCGCTTTGTAGTGCTACCAGAAGGCACGGAAGTGCTGTCAGACGACCTGTCCGAGATGCACGCAGAGCGACGAGACCGTTCTGCACGCACTCGTCTTGTACCCGTGCATTACTGACGTGTGGAGTTATGTCGAACAGCTATTGTCGGGAATAGGACAGATCCGGTTATCGGCCGAGTTCATTGTGAAGATCGACCCATCTCCTTCCTTTGGCCAGGAAGAGCAGGCAATTTTCCTCTGTTTGGTGGCAGAAGTGAGAGAAGTTGTATGGCGGACCAGGCTGAAAGGATTGAAGACAGGCACTTTTCTCTTCGGCCAATCCCTCATCAACTTTTTCAAATTTCACTTTGAAAGGAAGATGTGGGTGGAGAGAGAAGTGATGCCCCCCCAATAAATTTGCTGAAAGGTGGGTGAATGTAGCGAAAATGGCCTGTGTGAGTGGATCTATTCTAAAAATTCGCCTGTAGGCTGGTGAATTTGAGGAGAGGGGTACCCTTTCCGAATATCCTCGAAGCGTCGGATGGTTCAGGATTGGTGGGGTACCTAAACCAACCCTGGGTGGTTATCTCCACCTATTGGGGATTTTTCATTGTTATAATTTTCTTGTTTAATGTGTATTGTTATTGTTTTCCTAATTGTTTACTCGTTGTTTTGTGTAACATCCTCACTGTCCCCGTCTACTGTATGTCGGCCCTGGTGACCAATAAATGGAATTATTATTATTATTATTATTATTATTATTATTATTATTATTATTATTATTATTATTTTTATTATTATTATTATTATTAGGCGGTGAGCTGGCAGAATCGTTAGCACGCCGGGCGAAATACTTAGCAGTATTTAATCTGTCGCTACGTTCTGAGTTAAAATTTCGCCGAGGTCGACTTTGCCTTTCTTCCTTTCGGGGGCAATAAATTAAGTACCAGTGAACCACTGGGGTCGATGTAATTGACTAGTCCACTTCCCCCATATTTCATGCCTTGTGCCTTTAGTAGAAAGGAATATTATTATTATTATTATCATTATTATTATTATTATTATTATTATTATTATTATCATTATTATTATTATTATTATTACAATTATTATTGTTTTGAGCAAACCTATACATCGAAATTTAATGTCGATTAAGTTTTTTTAACAACTTATTATAATTGTAAAATGATAAGAACAAATTACTTTGTAACCGAATTATATATTCTCAATTTATCTGTTCTTGTTTTCTGAGGATGGAAGTATGCATAAGCTTAATCACAGTCAATATTCTTAAGCAACTTATTTTACTTGGAACTGTGTAATTTTAATTTTAATTAATTCGAAAATGATAAGAACAAATCATTTTTAAAGGAAAAACATTTCAATTTATATTTATGCTACATGTTTTTCTTTTATATAAGGAAATAAATGTAATTGTGAGAAAAATAAATGTTTGTAAAGATGAAAAGTTCATTTATATTTAAGATTACACACAATACCTCGAAGACAATCTAAAACATTTCTATTTTCGTATCTAATACAAAAGCTCGGATTCTCTCTGTGGATGTAACATTTTAAATATCTTCACCGTATAGAAATATAAAGAATAGTATTTATCACTACTGTATCGAGTCACATTTTCCATGCTGGAGTACTGTCTTGAAGGGTTTTAATCGAGCAAATCGACTCCAAGACTTATTTTAAAACCCTAGTACTTATTCTATCGGTTTCTTTTGCCATTTAGTTACGGAAACGTAAATACACCAACACCGGTTGTCAAGCGGTTATCGGGGGACAAATACAGACACAAAGACAACACACACATATACATACATATATATGACGGGCTTCTTTCAGGTTCCGTCTACCAAATCCACTCACAAGGCATTGGTCGGCCCGGGGCTATAGTAGAAGAGACTTACCCAAGGTACTACGCAGTTGGACTGGACCCAAAGCCATGTGGTTGGAAGCAAGCTTCTTACCAGACAGCCACTCCTGCGCGTATGTCTAATAATCTGAAGTTTCTTCCATACTAATTGAGAGAGACGAAAAACATGAGAGCGGACACTAATTTTAGCGCCAGATACACGAACCAAAGTGTTACGTACAGCCAACTTGAAATAACTGCTGATATCAGTTGTTACAATCCAGATTACAATTAGCGAAATTCTCAACACACGTTTCCTAGACAATGCTATACTGTTCTGTTTTTTCGAGGCATAAACACTTAGATTTAGTGCTTCAGTTCTCCATAGATACTGCTATGAGTGGTATATAATCGGTAGAGCGAATCTGAACACTTGCTGATCTTTCCATCAATAAACCAGTGGGAACCCTGGTTAAGATACTCAAGGGACGACGGGACTGAAAACAGGATTCTGTTTTGAATAATCAGCATCACTGCCAGAATTAGAAATTGTTCTTGATCTAATGCTCTTGTAAATTTTCTCTAAATAGTTGATTGCCAATGGTCTTCGGAGAGAGTGCAAATTGCAATTACTTTTCAGACAAATATTTCTCTTCGATGTATTGATGAAGGCAGGATAAAGCAATCAGAGAAACTTCAGCACTGACATCACAGAGAATGATGCCTAGAGTTTTTGTTATTTATTTTTTTTTAAACAATAGAACTATATTAGTGACCAGATCGCATTTCTGCAACGAAAATTTGAAACTTCATTGAATAAATTAAAAGTGACTTTATCATACCGTTGGCCCCTATCTGTACACTGTACTTCCACGTCGTATCGCTTAGCTAGTTATATCTTAAACCCGAATTGTTTTTTTCTTTCTCCGGGGAAAACTTACAAACAAGTCATTGGATTGCCATGGGATCCAGTATGGGTCCCAATAAATCAAATCTCTTTGTAGACCATATTGAAGAGCAAATCTTTGTCTAATTCGTGGGAACCACCCCAGAGCTGTACCGTCATTATATTGGTGATTATCAACCTCATCAGATAATCTCATATTGGTGATATCAACCTCATCAGATTACAGCTCGGTAAGTTAATTTCTTTCGTTATCTCTTTTCATCCTGCCTTGGAATTTACCTCAACCGTACCCGACACCTCTGTTAGATTTGTTGACATCTCTATCACTATCAACAATATCAACCTGTCCACGTTGGCCCTCTACAAACCTACTGACTCCAACTCTTTCTCCGCTACAAGCACACCCAATCTGCTATACCATTCTTTCAATTCCTTCTCGCCAACTCTGCAGCTTTGATTAGGATTTCGAATCCTAGGGTGAGAGAATGCGACATTTCCTGAAACGAGGCTGCCCTTGATCGGTTGTGGATCTTGTACTCCCCTGGACTTAAGCCATCGACCACGCCACCATTCTCCGACATACCGGATGTACACAGACAGACCAGGTTCCACACTCTCTTACCGTCCATCCATCCATTCATTGAAATTCTTACTCATCCACAAATTACGACTATTACTCTCTGATCTTACAACCGTTTCGACGTTTCCTGGACTTTAGAAAAGTGAACAATCTCGACAACCTTCAAGTTAAAAACTTCAAGGCACACAGTCATACAGAACGAGGTACTTTTAAGAGCGTTCACCTACATTTATAACGTGGCAACTATTACAGTACCATATTACCCCAAATTTTTCCAACCTCATATTGCTTCGTCTGAAAATTCTTTAGCGCACTTGATATTAGGAGAGGCAGATCGTCGCTTTGACGATCACTTTCGGGAGCATTTTAGAAGCACACTGCTACGAATGCCAGGCCAAACTGTCGGCACCCACTTCGGCAGAACAAGCCATTCCGTTGCCCATTTATCAGTTTGCAGCATCGTACCACCCTATGCATCTGTACATTGCAGGAAACGGAAAAAAAAAACATTTCCAATTTAAACTCGGGGCCACGCCATGACAGGTTTACATAAACGTGTTTCTTTCTACTCCTACACCACTGGGTTCAGTAATCTCATTCTTATCTTTGAGCTCCTCTTTCATTTTAATGTTCCCTCCATCTAACCCTCACCTGCTTCTCTTCTCCTTTTGATAAATCTTTCTGTTATGACGTGGGTATACACGTCTGATCTAAAATGGTGCTACACAAATAAATATTCGGTTATGATTATCTAAAAGTAACCTATTGCAGAAATATATGTTAACACAGCAGGTACTCCGTACTACACGAACGTAGATACGATACTCAGTATTCACTGTTTAACAACCGACTGTTAAGTCAACACAAGTCGAACTAACACGGTCGAACTCACACCGTCAACTACGCCCTGACAGTTCACTCAGTTCTTATTTATTGTAATCGGTTAGTCCACAATTCACGTGGTGTTCAGAATTCTCCCATAACACTTTCTTCACCCTTCTTTCACAGAGTTCATTATTTAGTACTTCTTGCCTATGATTGTAGCTCACGCTATCTGATTTTCTTCATTAGTTGCACCCGGGTTTTCAAACATAGTGGACGTGAAACTACTGTTTTGATTTCCTTGATGTCATCTTCATGATGAAAAAGAACTCTTTCCGAAAAGTTAGATACTTTACTCTCCATTGAAGTTTCACTGAACAA
>NC_142931.1:78474021-78479021 GCF_046866305.1 Octopus bimaculoides | reverse complement strand
TATTTTATTCAGGTGGGCTCCCACAACCATTCGACGGTTAAAACTAATTTTATAGAAACTTCTTTCAAACGTCCTATTTTGCTTTTCACACATTAACTTGTATAGGTCGAACTCAGTAAGATGTTAGAGAAAGAAACCTAGCTGTTTCTGGCAATACATACCACTACATACATAAAAAGGAAAACTTTTTCTGGGCTTTTAAAATACTATTGTGAATCTTCAATTTACTATTTTGATACGTAGCCCCTCAAAAGTTTTATATGTACCTTAGTTGAGAACCGCTGAACTAGATGGTGCTCTGGTCTTGGCTTCGGTCGAATGTTTGATATCAGCCAAGAAACACACACATATATATATATATATATATATATATATATATATATATATATATATATATATATATATATATATATATATATATATATATATGTATATATATATACAGGGATGTTTGATGTCAGCCAAGAAACATACAACATACACACACACACACATATATATATATATATATATATATATATATATATATATATATATATATATATATATATATATATATATATATACATATATATATACATACATACATATACACATCGGGTGTAAAGTTAAATATGTAAAACAAGAGCCGAGAATTTCCTGCAAGGTTGAATTACAATTTTAATTTTGTTAAAAAGAACCCTATTATATGCAAATATATTCCCCACCACACACACACACACATACACACACACAAAAAAAAACAGGAGATTAGAGCGAGCGATACAGGTCCAGATTGAAAAATTCTTAAGCCAGTCTGAGATATAAAAGCTTTTGGCACAGTTGAGGTGAGATTCCCAACTCAAGAAAAAAAACAAAGAAAGTGCAATAACAACCCTCAAAAGTGAAGAATTGTAACTAATTCCAACATGCTCTCGGCCATTGAGTCGTTGTAGCTTCTCACCCGATAAACACATACGTGAGCGCGCACATATAGATGCTTATACGTTTAGTGCTAACTGTCAGAAGAAAGATTACAACAGAAAAGATTAATTATATTTTTATTATGCCCGTCAGTCTCTTGCTACTCAGAATTTTGCTAATGCGTGTGCAGGGTCTTCAGGTAAGGTACGACTCTATATATAGTTGAAATTTACAGAAAAACAATAGACGAAGGCAGGTATATGCACAACAAGCAGGTGTATTAGTTTGACACTCGGGAAAGTGAGAAAGTCTTTTATGTTTTGAACCTACGCTCTTCATATGTGTGTGGTATACGTATATGTGTGTGTATGTATGTGTGTGTGCCATGTGTATGTGTATGTGTGTGTGCGTGCGTGCGCGCATGTAGATGTATGTACATATGCATTCTTCCCACAATACCTTTACATCTTCCCATGAGTCTAATCCCACTGCCCACCCCGCTTCGTTCCTTTTGATTTCCGACCTGCTATAAGTCACCTCATTCTCCTGACCAATGGTTCTTAAACGGGTTTTTTTTGCCTATGAATCCCTTTCATTCCTGTTTTGCTCTGCTGGACCTCCACAGAGCAAAACAGGAATGTATATGAGAAAAATCCGACTGTATTTTTATAATGTTGTTGTTGGCACTCCGTCGCTTACGGCGTCGAGGGTTCCAGTCGATCCGATCAGCGGAACAGCCTGCTCGTGAAATTAACGTGAAAGTGGCTGAGCACTCCACAAACACGTGTACCCTTAACGTAGTTCTCGGGGATATTCAGTGTGACACAGTGTGACAAGACTGGCCCTTTGAATTACAGGTACAGCAGAAACAGGAAGAAAGAGCGAGAGAAAGTTGTGGTGAAAGAGTACAGCAGGGTTCGCCACCATCCCCTGTCGGAGCCTCGTGGAGCTTTAGGTGTTTTCGCTCAATAAACACTCACAACGCTCGGTCTGGGAATCGAAACCGTGATCCTATGACCGCGAGTCCGCTGCCCTAACCACTGGGCCCTTGAGCCTCCATTTTTATAATAATTCAATATTATTAGGAATTATATAAAAAATGTTAAAATATTTTGTGTATTTTATTAGTAGAACCAATTTATTGCTCATAAATTTTAACAACAAAATCTTATGTGGACCCCTTAAGAGCCATATGGACACCAGTTGACAACCACGGCTTTAGACTGCCTCTGTTCAACGTCTAACCATACACTCATTTACTCATTGCTCAATCGTCTCTGGTTTCTTGCTAATTTTTCGTTTAATGCAGTATATTTGCTGTTGCTTTGTCTTGATATCAAATCTCAAGTACGCTGAAGCAATTGTGCAGTGTTGTTAATTAATATACGCCGAAATTACTTTGAGCCTCAGTCAACAATTACGAAAGAGCATAATGACCTTGTTTGTATCTTGTGTTATGTGTTTTACCAGCTGTCTGTAGTTACACACACACACACACACACACACACACACACACACACACACACACACACACACACACTAACACTCGTGTATGGATATTTATATGTATGCATTCTTATATATATGCAAACACATACACATATATATACACACACACATATATAGGCTCATCGATAATGAACGACCAATTCAAAAAACAAGAATACACACACATACACACACACATACATACATATATATATATATATATATATATATATATATATATATATATATATATATATATATATATATATATATATATATATATATATATATATATACACACACGCAGACACACACATTCTTATATATTCTTATGTATTGAGCTTTCTCTAGTGTATTTCATCAAACCCCTATGCATCGAGAGATACAGAGACAAAAGGGAAGGAAATTGATAAAGAAATAGAGAAATGTAGACAGAGAAATTAAAACAGAGAGAGAAAGATAGAAAGAGAGAGAGAGGGAGAGAGGGAGAGAGAGAGAGAGAGAAAGAAAGAGAGAGAGAGAGAGAGAGAGAGAGATGGGGGGAGGGAAGCAAGCAAAACGGTAAATGACAATGAAAGAAGATATCTATAGAAGGAAAGAGAAATGTCCAATGAATAATAAAAGGTATGGGAAGTAATAAAACCAGAATGAAAAATACAATAAAATGATAATAAAAGGAGAAATAAGATAAAAGAAAAACACACAAAAAATTAAATTAAGCAATTTAATCGACGAATAAGAGTTTGACAAAAACGAGATGGGAATGAAGGAACACAAGAATAAATGGAAGATAATGGAATAAAGTAATTAGTAAAATGGCTACTTAATCAAGATTAATGATTTTCAATGAAATATGAATAAATAAAATCAATATAGAAACCACAAAAAGTAATAAAAATGAAATAAAAAAAACTAAGTGAGATAATTTACAATAATGATTTCAAATTTTGGCAGTAGGCCATAGTTTTAGGTGGGGTGAGGCTGCTCGATTACATCTATCTTAGGACTTCATTGATACTTATTTTACCAACTCCGGGAAGATGAAAGGCAAAGTCGACCTCAGCAGCATTTGAACTCAGAACTTCAAGAGTCAGGAGGAATGCCACTTAGCACTTTCTGTGAGGCACTAACGATTTTGCCAGCTCGCTACCTTACATAAAGATAGATTCAAATTTTGACACACGGTCAGCAAAGTTTTCGAAGGGGATTAGTTGAATACATCGGTCGGTCCCGGTATTTGACTGGTACTTTATTTTATCAAATTGATTGATACTTTAGTTTGTCGATTTCTAAAAGATTTCTATGTCTCTTTTCATATTTTTTAATCATTAATGCTCCAATTCTTATTGGCATTGTTTTCATCCTCATGCCCCACATCTTGAATATTTCAATCTCAATGTCCTTGCATTTTGATAGCTTCTCCACTTCTTTTCGAACATTATTTACATCAGAAGGGATTGCAATGTTTAAGCGTGCATGTCTGGATGGTTCGCATTTATGTCAGAACGATTCTCTTTGTTACTTTGAACAAGTGTGTCTCGGATTACTGTGATAACTTCTTGTTCGCTTCCACATCGAAATATTGCATATCGTCCAGTGGATATACATGCCAACTCGATCATGCTTGCATATGTTCAGATTTGTCAAGAACAAGACCATCGGAGATGATGTGGTCTTCAATTTCATTGTACATCTTATGCTAAGATCTATTTTCATGATTTTGTTTTTAAATCTGTTTATGACCAAACAATGGTCTAGCGCAGCGAGAATTAGTCCTTCCATTTCTGCTTTTAGACCGTACCTTTTGAACCATTGTTAACGTTCATTTTGGCTTACTTCTCCTCTATCGAGCGTTGCAGATTATTTGGTTGTTGTAGCTTTCCTTTCCATTTCTTCATTAGTATGATTTGTGATTTTGTTTTGTTATCTAAATTTATTGTTTCAGGGTATTCTGTGTCGGTTTTACATTTTATCACTTCCTCGTTTATAGAGGAGTTTTATGCTTCTTTTTCATGTTTCTTTATTACATTTATGAGTCTACTGTTGTTTCTAGGTATTTATCCTATTCAATTATTATTATTTTATAAAAGTTTTATGCTTGTGTCAAGCCACGCTCTCCTTGTGTGAGGTGTAGGTATATTCTGTCTATAGCTGTTTTGGGATGGTGGCTTTGGTATGTTATTTGTAGTTACCTGACTTTGTATCAAATAATTTCAATTCATTTAGGTGTAGTTTCTTACAGGTATGGTTAACACATTCATAACCATTATATTATTTCTAGCAATCAGCCCACATTTTAGCATCTAATCAAACTGGAATGCCTACTTATTATGGAAGGGTCAGGCTCCGCTGGCTGTTAAATCCATCTGCTCTCATCACTCCCTCTGTGGCCTCGGGATGCTGTCCATATTGATGCTGGAATTAGTAAATTCCTACACATTTCATTATTATTATTATTATTATTATTATTATTATTATTATTATTATTATTATTAAGGTGGGAGCTGGAGATCATTAGCACATCAGACAAACCACTTAGCGGCATTCCTTCCGGCTCTTTACTTTCTCGCGAGTCTGAATGGGCCTACTCTGTGTATGCTTGTCCAAGT
>NC_142931.1:78459021-78469021 GCF_046866305.1 Octopus bimaculoides | reverse complement strand
CCCGATCACCGTTTGTTATCTCCCCCTTTCTTAGCACTCCTGAAATAAGAATTTCTAACTTCCGGTCAGTCATTGTTATGATCGGCCATTATTATGATTGACCGTTGACTGAACACTATTCAATTTTTTTTCTCCGTGTTTTTCTCCTTGTCTCCGTATTCTTTCTGTTGAAGAGCGTAGCTCGAAACGTCAAAGACTTTCCGTATTCCCGAGCGTCATACTAATATATACTTTTGTTATTTACACCACCTGTCCTCGTCTGTTGTTATTATTTGTATATTCTCCCATATATATATATATATATATATATATATATATATATATGTATGCGTATATATATATATATATATATATATATATGTACGCACCATAGTTTTACTTATTGTACTCCCTTTTGCTGCTCTTTTCTGTGGGATTGTATATAAATATACGTACATGCTAAGCATACAAACACTTATGCAGGCATATACACGCCAAAGCAAAGAAAAAAATAGGAAACAAAGAGAAACAAACAAAGCGAAATCAGCTATATATGTTTTGTAAATATGGCATGTACTTCAATAGCATGTACTTCAATTTAATGACCTTTCTCTATTTTTTTTTTTAGGAGGAAAGCATGTTTTACAAAGTTGTATATTGAGTTTTATCAAGAAAAACGGAACTCTGAAAAAAAATTTCAGAATTTTCCTCTTTTATTAGAAGAGATTAAAGTTGTACATACAGAAAATGGATGACAAAATTGTTTTGAATTGTTCCGTACAATAAACAGTTTGAAAAAGATGTATTCAGAATGTCAAGAAGTGTATGTTTAGGCTTTTCTTAAATAGAAATATACAAGAAATTTCTTTTAATGTTTAAATCAGAAACTGGTGAACAGCTCTAATAAACAACTTCAATAGAGAAATTAAGTCATGTTTTTCCTCTTTCTTTTGTGTTATATTTATCTTCAAAGAAAATGAATTTCATGCTGATGTTGATTTTAAAAATAAAATTATTATTTTTCTTCGTGAAACAAGCAGTCTCCACATTCTGAATTCCACAAGCTACTGAAGAAAAAATGTCCATTTCTTTGTCTATTTACTATAACGAGAATAAATCTACACTGGTTTTACTATAAGGAAGAAAAGAAGCAATAGATTTAGGACTACCACAATTACATATGACAAGACCGAAATCTCTAACAAGAAAAATATAAAATCATTTACCAGCTCTTAAGAGAGTTTAAGACTGTCAAAAACAAGATTATTTCCATGGAGGCAGAAGAAGGTTGGTTTTTGCCTCTAAAGGATGTGATAGGAAGCTGTTGATGATAAAAAAAAATCTTTAAGGGTAGATTAGACTATTTGGCTAAGTATGGTGAATGCAATTCAGACAAGTTTCAGAAAGTCCTCTGGAGTAATGATGCAAGATTTTAGATCTGTAGCAATTGCAAAGCTATGCAAATATATATATATATATATATATATATATATATATATATATATATACAACGGTCTTTTTCCGAGTTTCCGTTTACCGCATTTCAATCACAATGCATTGGTGAGCTCGAGACTATGGTAAAAGGCATCTGGCCGGTGTGGCATGCAATAGGACTGCATCTTCGACCATATAGTTGGGAAGCGAAATTCGTAACCACATAGCTAAAATGTATCTATGGTTATGTGCGTGCGCGTGGGCGCGTGTATGTGCGCGTGTGAAAGAGAGAGAGAGAGATGATCGTGTATGTATGTGTGTGTATAAAGTACATATGTATATATACAGTCAATCTAAACACTTTGTAGCACTCAAATGATTCGATGCCTTTATGAGGGATCGATTCCGCAGGATAAAGAGTGACTATAAGGGGAATGGAAGCAAATTAAATATAACAGCTTGGGTTTGATATACAATATATATATATATATATATATATATATATATATATATATATATATATATATAAGGTGAAGTATATTTGAAGTATACTTCACTTTGTCGTGCAGTTACTGTTAATACCTCATTCAGAGATTTAACATTGCTTATATATATATATATATAAAATTCTTCGGAATGGAAAATTCTTCGTGTAAATTCTTCGGAATGGAAAAAACTAAGAGGATCTATTTAAGAAAGAAAGGATGACTTGCATTTTTATAGCATTCATAGTTTAGCTTTCTTCAGATATTCTTGACCCTCGTCTACATTCATTTCCTCACGTCTCCGTCGGTGTTGTCGTTTTCCTCTTTTTATTATATCTTCTCGCTGTTCCTCTCTGATCCCTGCTTTATATCTGCGCATTCTTTCTCGGGCGGCTTGCAACTGTGTTTCTTGCGAATCCAGAGAGTAGGCTAAATAAATATCAATTTTTAAAACCAGTAGACGATAAATAATTGCACTTATGAGTATGTAATGGTCGCTATAAAAAAAATCAGTTCAGTAAAAAAAATACTTTTCGGTATGAACACCCCCACAGCCGCTACCCGGCCCTCTCTCTCTCTTTCTTACTTTCTTTATTTCTTTCTTTCTTTCTTTCTTTCTTTCTTTCGCAATGTAACTGCTCCCCCTGTCCACCTCTATCTACCGTTCCTTTCAGCTAACTTTATAATCGCGTAATAAGTATTCCTTCGTCCACCCCACCGCACGTCCCCAACACTTCTCTCTTCCTCTTTTTCTCTCCTTCTTCACCTCTACCTTCAGCTGACCATTTAGCCTAAATGTGTTAATATTAATTACCTTTCTCTACTTCTTCCTCTCTCCTTTCTTCAATCCTCCCTCCCTCTCACTTTTACTCCACCTTTCAATCACTCCACCTCCACCTCACTAACTAACTAACTAACCAGTGTATAGCGGCCGAACGAGCAAGCAGATTATTATATATTTTGCACATCAAGCTGTTACATTTAATTTGTGTATCCGCATAATTGCATATATATATACATGTGTATGTGCACGTGTATCCGAATGTACATGGGCATATATACCCGAAAATATAAATGTGTGTGTCTGGCGCATATCGAGAGAAAGACCAAGGGAATTTGAAGACTAATTCTAATAAGAAGATCGTTTTATTTGCTGAGGAAGAATGTGTAAGAGTTAGAGTGAGAGAAAGAGAGAGGCAGGGTGAGAGAAACCCGCAAGAGCTATTGGTTAGTCGTTTGTTGTGTTGTATTATGTGGGTACGGAAAGATCAACACGAACTATTAATTAAAAATATGTTGTATTACTTTTATCTGTTAATATATTAGTGAACTGAACTTTATAAATTGATCTACAATTCTCAAGTGTTGACAGAATATAAATATTTATTGAGACATTTTTAATAAAAATATGTTGGCACATTTTAAATAAATGCCTGCCGGCATGGCTGGCTGGTTAGGAAGTTCACTTCGCATCTATTAGGTTGTCAAGAAAGTTCTTGCGGTTTTTAACCTTTAATTTCGAAGCACATATCTCGACTCAAACAAAACTTTATTAATCGAAATAAGCACCAACAGAATCAACACGCTTTTGCCAACGCGAAACAAGTTTATTTATGCCAGTAGCGTAAAAATCCTGCGTTCTGGTGGCGATGAAGTGTTTGGCATCGTCTTGGTGTTTGAAGCATTTCTCACGCAAGAAGTTTTCGAGATGCTTGAAAAAGTGGTAGTCGGCACGCGAGAAGTGTGGTGAGTATAGCGGATGAGGCAAAGTTTCGTAACCCAATTAGTTCAACTTCTGCAGGGTCAGATGTGCGACGTGCGACCGAGCGTTGTCATGGAAAAGAATTGGTTCTTTTCTATTGACCAATGCTGGCTATTGTTGTCGGAGTTTCTTATGCATTTCATCCATTTGCTGACAGTACTTCTCCGCCGTAATAGATTCGCCTGGATCCAAAAGGTTATGATGGATGAGGCCGGCTGCAGATCACCAAACAGTCAACTTTGGCTTTGGGAAGTGCTGTGGAGCTTCGTCGGCATCCAACCACTGAGCTGAGCGTCACAGGTTGTCATAAAGAATCCACTTTTCATCGCCGGTCGAGAAACGGGTCATTTTTGTTGCGTAAAAGAAGGGAAGACGACACTTCAAAACGGCGTTTTTTTTTTAGTTGTCGTTCAATTCGTGCGGCACTCATTTCTCAAGTATTTTTATTTTTCCAATCTCTTTCAAGTGGTTGGAAATTGTCATATACGTTACATCTAATTCAGAATCCAGCTCTCGAACAGTCGTGCGTGGATTGGCTTCCACTAAAGCTCTTAATTGATCATTGTCAACATCCGATGACCGACCACTAAGCTTATCATTTTCAAGACTCTCGTCACCGCTACGAAATTTCTTGAACCACCATTATACTTTACGTTCATTAGTGGTTCCTGGGCCAAACGCATCGTTGACATCGCGGGCTGTTTCAGCAGCTTTTCGGCCTAGCTTGAACTGGAATAAGAAAATTGTGCGAATTTGATTTTTGTCCATGTCGTATTTAACGTTTCGGAAAAAATGGCCTAATTATAAAAAAAAAAAGAGTAACATGATTAGATAGAGCGAAAAACGGGCTTTAAAATGATATATAAAGTAAAAGTAATTTAACGAAAATTAATTTGAAAATATATCATTTAAAACCAAAATTAAAAGTTCCGCAAGAACTTTCTTGACAACCTAACATGTAGTTCTATCTGTGCGGAACCATCGATGAGTGTCTTCTACTATAGCTCTGGCCCGGCAAATGTCATACGAGTGAATTTGGAAAACTGAAGCACTCTATGAGATCCCGTCTTACACACACACACACACACACACACACACACACACACACACACACACACACACACACACACACACACACACGCATATATATATATATGTATGTATATATGTATGCATGTATATATATATATATATGTGTGTGTGTGTGTGTGTGCGTGTGTGTGCGTGTGTGTGTGTGTGTGTGTGTGTGTGTGTTTGTGTGTGTATATATGATGAGAGAAATATTATGATGAGATTTATTCAACTATAAGAAAGTTCAAATATCCTGACAAATTGTTTCGTAACTTGAAGCATGTAATTTATTTTATTATATTTAGTAATAAATAAATTACTCGTTTCTCCTCGTATGGTACAGTATATTCTACATGTTTTGTAGTATGATACATTAAGGAACCTTTCTATGAGTGCTACCGGATTCCTTGTATCCATATATTGTGACTTAAATATATATATATATATATATATATATATATATATATATATATATATATATATATATATATCGGCGCAGGCGTTAATATGTGTGTGTGTGTGTGCGTGTGCTTATATATATATTTATGTATATACAATTTATATGTATACGTATCTGTGCGCTTGTGTGTGTGCGCTTGTGTGTGTGCGCGCTCTTGTATGTGTGTGTGTGCTTGTGTGTGTGTGTGTATGTTTGTTTGTTTGTTTGTGCGTGTGTGTGTGTGTGTGTGTGTGTGTGTGTGTGTGTGCTTGTCTTCATATTACTTGACAACTTGTGTTAGTTTACTTGCGCCTCGTATTTACCGGTTCGGCAAAGAGATCCTTATATAATAAGTAC
Source organism: Octopus bimaculoides (assembly GCF_046866305.1). Classification (NCBI taxonomy): domain Eukaryota; kingdom Metazoa; phylum Mollusca; class Cephalopoda; order Octopoda; family Octopodidae; genus Octopus; species Octopus bimaculoides. The sequence continues at coordinate 78,463,494 of NC_142931.1, read as the reverse complement.
TAGATTTATCGAATAGATACTGGAGTCGATTTGTTCGACTAAACCCGCCAAGGCGGTACCCCAACATGGCTGTAATCCACTGAGTGAAACACGTAAAAGAAATGAAAGGTTAACTAGACCAGTGGAATTTTCATTGATTTTGCTGTGACATTGAAATCTGCAGGATAACAAGTCTCCACCTCAACCACAGGTGGAATTCTCTGTTGTAAATAATACAATACTTATTTCTAACTACTACTACTACTACTACTACTACTACTACTACTACTACTACTACTACTGCTGCTGCTGCTGCTGCTGCTGCTGTTGCTGCTGCTGCTGTTGCTGCTGCTGCTACTTCCGTTGTTATTGCTGCTGTAAGATCTTGATTAGACTCCGTGGTCGAGTAGATCCATGATCAAAGACCTTGCAGCCGTTAGAACGCCATAGTTTGCTTTACAGATATAACGGATCTAGGCCTACCCTATCAATGTAGGACATGACTTGAGGGAGACTTACAGAATCCTCAAACCGAATGATATAGCCGATGGTCTGCAGCACTAGTAATCTTAAGAGGCGAAGCCATATCATAAGTGCTCAGTATTCTGCTCTAAATGTTAGGACTATATTTTTACTTGCTGTCTAATACAATCATTTTGTGACAGTGCTGTTGTTGTTATTGTTGTAGTCGTCGATGTCGTTGACATCGTTGTATATTATTTCTATTCATAATTTCCTCTCCCAAGACAATATCTCGTTTGCTTTGCTGGCATTTGATGGAATTTGTAATAGGAAACTTCTGATATTATTTGCCTTCAATTTTTTGTTTATAGTAGTTATCTGAATGCCGGCATTTGATGGAAGTTTTAATAGAAATGTTCTGATAATATTATTTGCCATTAGATGAGTTGATACATAGTAAGTTAGCAATATTTTTGTATATATCTGCCGCGTGAATTCCTTCCAAAGCATGACAGTGTTTATTATCCTTTCCACTTCATACGTACATTATTGTTTTCATTTTTTCCCTCCATTTTGCAACCATATTAACTGGAGTGCTACTTTAGTATGTAGTTATATCTATAGGTTAGATTACACATATGTCTGACAAAACTACATTAGAGGGGAAAAATGTTTATAAAAAAACATATTACAAAGCTTTGTCAAATTTCTCGCTAATTTGGTGGGTATTTTACTTTTTACTTTTTTTCTTTTCTGCTTAACGATAAGTAACTCCATGTTCTTTATTTTTGCAATTTTGTGGTTGGCAGAACTGACCGCAATATAATTACAGAAAAATCTGAGAAAACCATGTCACATTATGTTTAAAACGTTAAACAAACTATCCCCACAAAAATTTAAATACTAAAAATAGCATTAACACAAAACTTACATATAAATCCTGAGTAGCAAAATGATATTTGACATTCGTCATCAAACCTAGAGAATAGCAGGCGCCGGCTGTCATTGCTGATACGAATCGTTGCCATTACTGTTAATACTGTCAACAATGTTAGAATTGCTAGCAACCTTTCTGCCATTGCTGTCATCACTGATACAATCATAAGCTGAATTACCGCCTCTTTCTGAACGATAATTTGTGTACTTGCACAAGATGACGCATCGTATGACGCCAAGGAACCGTTAAGAATGCAAATAAATGCTGGAGATTAACGAGTTTCAGCAATCTGTTGAGGTTTCTGCAATTGGCTTTTTTTTATATTTATTGATGATCGCCTTGAAATGGGGATATTTTTATTTATGAAATATTGAGCTTCAAAAGGCTTCATAAAACCAAATCTAATCGGATAAATTGTGTTTCACAGTGACGGAGAAATTCTTAACAGACGTACTATTACAAACAAATAAGAACAGTTGAATATATACAAGTTATGCTAAAAATGAATTCTAATCGTAGAAATATGTATCAGCTTGCTTCAAACTTCGTGACATGTAAGAAAATTTGATAAAGAAGAAAAAATATTGGGTGGTTAGCGAGTCTGAGTTGTTAGGGCGTCGCAGAGAATGCTTCGCGGTATTTGCTTCGACTGTTTAAGTTGAAACCCCGCCAAGGCCAATTTTGACTTTCGACATTTTGCAGTTGATAAAAAAGTACCAATCCAAAGCGGTGAATTGGTGGAACTGTTAGAAGGCGGGGCTGGTACTTTGCAAAATTCATTCCGGTTCTTTCTGAGTTGAAATTCTGCCATGGCCTGCTTGGGTGATATACATAATGTCACTCGGTTTAACAACATGCCTGGGTACCTTTAGTGGTGTCTATTCTGTTGTAAGCATTCGGACCAGGTCTCCGGTTTGAAGATACCTTCTCACATCTCTTTCCCCACCAATCTCGGAAGACTTGTAAATGGTCATGGGCACAGCGGACATTCCTGACTAATATCTATGTATCTATGTATCAATGAATCAATGAATCAATCTATCTATCTATCTATCTATCTATCTATCTATCTATCTATCTATCTATCTATCTATCTATCTATCTGTCTGTCTGTCTGTCTGTCTGTCTGTCTGTCTGTCTGTCTGTCTGTTTATATGTGTGTGTGTGTGATCGTGTGTCTGGGTGGGTGGGCTTGTGTGTGTGAGTGAGTGAGTGAATGAGTGAGTGAATGGGTAAAATCAAGTTACTTTGAAAATAAAACTTTCAGCATACTCGATCGTTCTTCAGCTGTGTAAAGAATTAAATCAAAACAGCCTATAACACATACGCACATGTACTTGGGGATTTGTGTTATATGTTGTTAAATAATTTGACTTTGTTATCTACATCAGATATAGTTTGAAGAATCTTTCTCTGAACAAAGACATCTGACACAAAATATCATACCACTTAAATATCTCATTATAGTGAATTCATTATCTAATATCTGTATCTCTATGATGGAGGCGCAATGGCCCAGTAGTTAGGGGAGCAGACTCGCGGTCATAGGATCGCGGTTTCGATTCCCAGACCGGGTGTTGTGAGTATTTATTGAGCGAAAACACCTAAAGCTCCACGAGGCTCCGGCAGGGGACAGTGGCGAACCCTGCTGTACTCTTTCACCACAACTTTCTCTCACTCTTACTTCCTGTTTCTGTTGTGCCTGAAATTCAAAGGGTCAGCCTTGTCACACTGTGTCACGCTGAATATCCCCGAGAACTACGTTAAGGGTACACGTGTCTGTGGAGTGCTCAGCCACTTGCACGTTAATTTCACGAGCAGGCTGTTCCGTTGATCGGATCAATCGGAACCTTCGACGTCGTAAGCGACGGAGTGCCAACATCGCTTGACCCCCGATGCTGGTGTGTTTACGTTCCCGTAACCTACCGTTTCGGCAAAAGAGACCAATAGAACAAGTACTAGGTTTACAGAGAATAAGTCATGGGGTCATTCTTCCATTGAAACCCTTTAGTGTGGTGCCCCAGCATGGCCGTAGTCAAATGACAGAAATACGTAAAAGAATAAAAGAATATATATATATTCTCATAAAAAGACTTATATATATATATATATATATATATATATGTGTGTGTGTATGTACATCTATGTATGTATGTATGTATGTATTAGAATATTTTACATTTTACTTAATCTTAGGGAGATATCAGAGTTAAAGTGTTGATATGCGATCTGCTGTTGTTTAATGATTTGTAAGTAAAGCCAGAGCCTAATGTATAGAGCCATTTATTGAGCGACTGACCATCTGACATCAAACTGATGCTGAATGTTAATCGGCTTCAGCATTTGATGTGACTCTACCTATTATTGCTTCTTTCATTCATGTTATTATGGCTATAATTGCGCGTTAATATTATTGCTCTGCTTACTGTTCAACACTGGTATTCTCTCTTTATCTTGTTTGCTCACATTTTATGTTGCTACTTCAACTGAGCATTGCAAGATATTTATAAATCTCTTGTATGTATGTATGTATGTATGTATGCATGTATGTATGTATGCATGTGTGTGTGTGTGTATGTATGTATGTATGTATGTATGCCGAGTGAGTTATGTCAGGCCTAGCATATGTCTACTACTGGTACCATGTTAAACAGTACTACCTGCCTCATGACTGGAGTGTCGGTAACTACGTCGACAGTTCTACATGGATATCTTTTTCGAAAAGGAGACGGATGCGTGAACACCCAGCAGAACAAAAAAGCAGAATCGTTCAAAAAGGCGGAGGAGTCCCTGGTGGACCTACCACCAATCACTGCAACTGGCTCCACCGCCAGTTATTAATGGCATCTTGCCTCTGGGTACAGAAGGGCTAAGACTGTCGTTTCTGAGGTGGGTTTTTTTTTTTACTGTACTTTAACTCAGCTATGGTGGACTATTACCGGTAAGTCTAGCTGGTGTTCTTGCAGTTTGAACTGAGGGGTTCACACCTTCCTTTCTGACTATAAGATAAAAAAAATATAAAGACGTTCACACAAACGTACACATGTATACATACACTGGCATACACCCACTATGTGTACATATGATAACACATT
>NC_142931.1:78444021-78454021 GCF_046866305.1 Octopus bimaculoides | reverse complement strand
TAGCGTATGTGGGGTATCTTGTCGACCACCACTAGGTCTGGTCTGTTATGCTCTAGCACCTGATCTGTTTGGATTGGAAATGCAAGAGGATATTGCTAGTCTCCGACTCCGCCATTCTCTACGGTTTGTGCTCATACCACGTCTTGCCTCTCTCTAGCCCCCACTTTTCGCACAGTTTCCAATGTAGCACTTTCGCTAACTGGTTGTGTCGTCACAACTTGTAGTGGTTTGGGGCAAGTCTAAGGTATTCGTTCGTAATATTGGCAATAGTTTCTTCCACTCTATAGCAGATGCGGCACAGCGGAGACACTTGCTCATTCCTAAGGTTGACCCTCCATTTCGTGGCCAGAGCTTGGTCTTGCGTTGCCAGTATAGAGCTCTCGGTCTCTTTTTTTAGTGTTCCTTTCATCATCTAATCCCACCGATTTTTTCAGCAATTTCTGTTGTTGCTATTATTATTATTATTATTATTATTATTATTATTATTATTATTATTATTTCCTCATGTCAATTCCAATTTCTTCGACATATTTCGCCAAAACTAGTTGTTAGTGCTCTGAGTACCCCCTACAGGTACTCAGATAACAGCTACTCTCCTCATTGCCCACATTCTAGCAATTTCATCTTTTAGTAGTCTGTATTTCTCGATCTTTTCCATATCTTTATCATCTACGCGTGCATCCTCAGGTATGGCCATATCTATGATCTACGTTTCCTTTTTCTTTTCTCGACCACAACAATGTCTGGTCTCCGAGCATCGATTAGGGAGTCACACTGGATTGTAAAATCTCACATGATCTTATATTCATTGTTTTCAGTGACGTCCTTTGGTTCATGTTTGTACCATTTCCGTGCTGTGCCCAGATCGTACTTTTCACACAGTCTCCAGTGAATAAACTTAGCCACGTTATCGTGCCTTCTTCTGTAGTGCTTTTGGGTCAGTTTCCTACACTCACTGACAATATATGAGATTGTTTCGATTTTGCTGTCACACATCCAACAAAGGGGCGATTCAACTGATCTTATATATTGGAACTTGGTATAGTTAGTTCTCAGAGCTTGTTCCTGGGTGCTACATATCAGTGCCTCAGTGCATCCTTTCAGAATTTCGATGAATTTCGCCAAGGTTTCAACGGCTCATCAACAAGAATTATTCTGTCTATTATGCGAAAGAACAATGGCTCGCAGCTACTTACATAATCATAATTCACTTGTATGTATAATCGTTGATGATACCGAAACAACCTCTGAGTATGTATAAATTGTAAATAAATAAGTTCAGAAGCGTATGTTGTTAATAAACTTATATTCAACCTTGCCGCGTAGAACGACGTTGTTCCCCATTTAGTATGAACCAAATAACGACAAGACTGGTTTCCCATGATTATTTTTGACTTATCAGAAGTTGGACTTAAAAGAAATGAACGCTACCAATGAGCAGGTATAACCAAGTGAAAATCACATACATCCCCACACACATAGATAACAAATATATTTGTAACTATCTACACACAGACACACATGCACGTTTGTATTTATCCACATACGTACATGAACATATTTTTACACAGGAAGATATAAAGATACTGAAAAAAAAAAAATAGAACGCTATTAGATAGAGAGATAGGACTGATAGATCAATGAATGAATCGATGAATCAATGGATGACCGTTTCAATGGTTAGGTCGATGGCTGAAAACTAGATAGATTGAAAATGAGGATGGAACTGATTGACTGAATTGATAGTCAGACAAATATAATAAAAGGCAGATATACAGACGTGTGTGTGTGTGAGAGAGAGAAAGAGAGAGAGAGAGAGAGAGAGAGAGAGAGAGAGAGAGAGAGAGAGAGAGAGACTGAGAGAGAAGGCAAGCAGACAGAGAGAAAGAGAGAGAGGAAAGTAAGAATTCAGTCGGTGGACCTCTGTAGAAACTGTTCAGTGAGTGAGCTAAGTAAGGCATTGATTGCTTTAGACTTTCTGGCCTTTCTATCATTATTCTTATGCATCTTTGACTAAACGTCTCGCAACAGTTCCAGCAAACACATAGGGTCGAACACACCTACACCTACATACATGTACACGCACATACTCATACACATACAAAGTGAGATGCCTACAGATATGCATAAATACGCAGGTAGTCATAGACAGGGAACATACAGATTCGGTAAAGTTAAACTTCACCATTTCTACACATGATATGGTGCTTTTAAACAAACATACGTAGATATGTATGCTTGCATGCACAAGCGCACACACTCACACACACTCACACACACTCACATATATATGCGTTTATGTGCGTGCGTGCGTGTGTGTGTGTGTATGTATGTATAAATACATTTGTGCTTCAAGCAACAGAAACATACAGTTATGCACACATTTTTATCTATTTATTTATCGGTCCAGCAATATACCTATACTATATGTGCATGTGTGTGTGTGTGTGTATGTATGTAGCTATATACTTAAGCAGACACAGCCATACACACAAACTCACGCGTGCGCACACTTATACACATTTATGACATATTAACCATAACCATTCACACACATACACGCACACACATGCACATGTATGATCTTTGTGTGCAAACTATTCCCAACATCACCATCCGCCAAGAAACCCATCAACGCTTTCTAGCTTTTAAATAGTACAAACAAGAAAAGAAGCAACTGAAAAGTACCACAACTTAACAGCCTTTATATCCTAAGCAATGCACGCCAATACAAACATATTCGTATCACATCAAACCAGCTTCAATAACTCTTTCCCAGACATCGCCTTCTGCTTTAGGCACCCAACACAACCATCAAGAAAATGATTCTTGAAATATCATCGGACCATCTACTAATCATCATTACAACACACTTTCGTAAATTCCTGAATTAAAATATTTTGAGGCATTCGTGCCGGCTCTTTTCGAGCTGAGCTCAAACATCTTTATTCTTCAGAAATATCGATATATTTATAAAAACCAAGTTCTTCTTCTTCTTCTTCTTCTTCTTCTTCTTCTTCTTCTTCTTCTTCTTCTTCTTCTTCTTCTTCTTCTTCTTTCTTGGATTGCATCGAGTAATGTAATCCTAGATACATTGAAAATAATATGGGCTGGTTATGGTTAGAGTTCTTTGATCATGCACCCACAAGGTCCATGCTGAAGTATGGAGGGGGGCAAACATAAATTCTAACGCCTGCCCTCCTCACCCACTCACACTGTACCTTCACGATTGGAGCCGACCTAGAGCTTAATAACAATAAAACAGTAAAACCACATTGGCTGATAAGGAAAGATTTATGCAGTGACTCAATCTGCTATAAAAGCAATCAAAGTCGTACAAATCATATATTATCGTTTCGAGAGTTTCTCAAGTCTACGGTGCAGATGAGCTGAAATAATAGCGAAATATCAATATAGGCGCAGGAGTGGCTGTGTGGTAAGTAGCTTGATTACCAACCACAAGGTTCCGGGTTCATTCTCACTGCGTGGCACCTTGGGCAAGTGTCTTCTACTATAGCCTCGGGCCGGCCAAAGCCTTATGAGTGGATTTGGTAGACGGAAACTGAAAGAAGCCTGTCGTATATATGTATATACTGAAACAAGTAAAAGAGTAAAAGAGAGAGTATCCACCATTCTTGTTCACCTACAAAGCGATTCGTTTCGCCCGGTTTTGAGATGTAGTGTTTTATTTTAACACTCACTGTCTTAACGGGATTTTCCGTGGATGAAAGACTGCAGCTGAAAAGCATTCAAACAAAACACATGCATTAAGTTTGTGACATCAATAATGTTGATAATGGGCAGAGTTTACCAGGGCAAGATCTGAACTCAGAGCATAGAGTCGAAATGAAAAGTGACTGAGAGAGTGAAGTGGGGGTGGGGTCGTTTCATCAGAACAATGCTCCAGCATACAATTCCTTGCTTTCAATGGCTGCTGTGCGTGACCGTGGCTTTGAACTGGTTGATCACCCACACTGCTCTTCTCATTTGACTGCATCTGACTATCATCTGTTCCTCATCATGAAAAAACACTTGACTGGGAACCAGTATCGCAGTGATGGTGACGTCATATTTGCTGATGATGACATTTTTGAGTAACAGGGTGAGCGCTTCTTCATCAATGGGATCCAAGCGCTGTATAACACCGATGAAAGAAGTGTGTGGACCGTGAGGGGGTGGGCAAGTGTCTTCTACTATAGCCTCGGGCTGACCAAAGCCTTGTGAGTGGATTTGGTAGACGGAAACTGGAAGAAGCCCGTCGTATATGTATATATATATATATATATATATGTATGTTTGTGCTTGTGTGTCTGTTTGTCCCCCCCCCCCCAGCATTGCTTGACAACCGATGCTGGTGTGTTTACGTCCCCGTAATTTAGCGGTTCGGCAAAACAGACCGATAGAATAAGTACTAGGCTTACAAAGAATAAGCTCTGGGGTTGATTTGCTCGACTATAAAGGCGGTGCTCCAGCATGGCCACAGTCAAATGACTGAAACAAGTAAAAGAGTAAAAGAGTAAAAGAGTGTTCACATTCCATGACGGTGTCTTAATCAGCTTATAAACTTTTCAGCCGACCTTCGTAGCGTCGCAGGGTCTCCGACGCTCTAACGATTGTATCAATCCACTACCCTTGAATAATTGAGCTACCTCTAACTCAAACTTTTTAACATCGTTTTATAAAAAAATCACAGCTGGAATATGTATGACCGTAAACCTGCTTGACCAGGGCTGATTTGTGGCTAAACAACAACGATGGCGATGAAGACGACTACGACGACGACGACGATGACGACGACAATGATGACGAGGAAGCCAAGTACTTGATCAATGAAATTGTCTGCAATCTACTCCCATGGCCTGGTGCCAACGATAGGGCTATACGTTGGCACAATTGATATAGCGTCCCACAAAATGCCTAAAGGTAAAATTATTGAAAAGAGATGAATTGTATATATATATATATATATATATATATATATATATATATATATATATATATATATATATATACAGATGTATAAATACATACGTATATGTATGTATGTATGTATGTATGTATGCATGCACGTGTGCATGTAGGTGTGTGTGTTTGTATGTGTATGCATATTTGTGTACGTGTGATTCTATGCAGGTGTGTGTGTGTGTGTGTGTGTGTGTGTGTGTGTGTGTGCGTGTGTGTGTGTGCGTGTGCGTGTAAACTATAAGAACAAACCTACTACAATACCAGAAGCAGAGCCAGTGGAAGAACATGTCCACCAAAAGTGGATTTTTCGCAACAGAAAGGCACATATTTTCAGCTGAAAAAAAAATACCCTAAACCATTGAACTGAAGTAATTTAAGAGATGTCCCTGCGTGGATAAATATATTCTGATCCAGTGGGGAATTCTGCTATCATCAGACAAACAGACACAGATAAATCTTATTTTTAACTCTTTCACAAATTTCATTATTTGTACGTTATTAAATAATGTTTATATACCAGAAATACCCCGAGATATATTTACATATGAAAATATACATATGAATATATTAACGTGCGTGTACGTTTTTATGTGTATTTCCCAGTCCATTCCATTTATTTCATAAGTATCTGTATTTCAAAATAGTAATGTGAATATGTCTTTTCACTCCAGTTTAATAAGCTACTCGCCTATTTTAATCTTCTCTGTATGGATAAACAAATATGGATATCTTTTCGGTACCCACATCCGTTTATGGTTTGAATTGTTGAAGAGGTCAAACATTGCATTAGTTCTGAATAGAATCGGAATGTATCGAAATGAAACTTAAGTAACCTTTCTATGAAATATGTATCGTTCATGTACTAGAGTCATTATAATCGAAAAGATAACAATAACCACAAACGAACAAAACAACATAACATGAACAAACTGAGACCAATTTACAATGCAAGAAAGTCGTCTTCTTGTTATTAATTTTTATCGTTATTCTTTCATCCGCTTTGGTCGAAAGGTCAACTTTGCCTTTCATCCTTTCGGGGTGGATAAAGTAAGTACTGAATCATTTCTCTCTAAAGCTGTTGGACTTGTGCCAAAATTTGAAACCATTATTTATAGTATTATTATTATTGTTGTTATTATTATTATTATTATTATTATTCTTATTGTGAGCTGGCAGAATCTTTAGCACGCCGGGCAAAATGCTCAGCGGCATTTCGTCCGTCTTTAAGTCCTGAGTACTAATTCCGCCGAGATCGATTTTGCCTTTCATTCCTTCGGAGTCGATAAAATAAGTACCAGTTAAACACTGGGGTCGATGTAATTGACTTACCCTTCCCTCGAAATTGCTGGCCTTGTGCCAAAATTGGAAACCATTATTATTACTATTGTTATTATTATTATTGCAGCGGTGAACCGACAATAGTCGTTAGCACACCGTACAAAATGCTTAGCGGCATTTCGTCTAGTATCATTGTTTTTCTTTGTAGTGAGTAAATACTTCAACACGGTTCCGAACAAAATTGAATTTACCATGGTTTACTCGATGGAAGTTGGAAATATTTCTATTTTGTTTCCTTTCATTAAAATAGTTCTTCGTTCGAATAATCATCTTTTTACCTTAAGATAGAAAACAAACTTTGTCGTTTGACATGTTTTACATGTTATATTTTTGAAAACATTGTTTACTCGTAATTTAATATGGCTTTTTTCTCTGCAAGCTGGAAAATGTATATGCTAGTCTCAAACGTGGTAGCGATAGTTACACTCCCATAGATAGACAGCTTTGAAAAGCAATAACAAAGATTTGAAAAAATGAGGTGGGAAAAAATACTGATAACTAAAAAGAAAAAAATAAAGAGAGAGAAAGAACAGATACAGTTATGATAATAGACATTTTGATTTTGAAAGGTAGACAGAAAAAAAAAATCTAGAAACAAACAAATTTCAAAACATACTTTAGCATTTTAATGCTCACCAAATGTTAATATAAAAATTTCATACCGAAGGCAAATAACAGTTTTGGTGGTTTTGCGAGTTAGAAAGAGATATTCATCCTAAACTGGCGCCTAGAAAGTAAAAGAGAACGTCTGCTTCAAGGAAAACCCACTCTAAGTTCAAATCCCACTGAAGTCGACTATGCTTTTCATTCGTTTATGGTTGATAATGGTGGTTGGCACTCCATCAGTTACGACGACAAAGGTTCCAGTTGATCCAATTAGCGGAACAGCCTGCTTGTGAAATTAACGTGCAAGTGGCTGAGCACTCCACAGACACGTGTACCCTTAACGTAGTTCTCGGGGAGATTCAGCGTGACACAGAGTATGACAAGGCTGGCCCTTTGAAATACAAGTACAACAGAAACAGGAAGAAAGAGTGAGAGAAAGAGTACAGCAGGGTTCTCCACTATCCCCTACCGGAGCCTCGTGGAACTTTGGGTGTTTTCGCTCAATAAACACTCACAACGCCCAGTTTGGGAATCGAAACCGCGATCCTACGACCGCGAGTCCGCTGCCCTAACCACTGGGCCATTGCGCCTCCACTATGGCTGATAATATAAAATACCAATCAAGTATTGAATTCATTGGAACTGACTAACCTCTCCCTCCTCCGAATTCTAATCTTTCTGCTTATAAGAGAAACAGTTAAGGGTTGATAAACTGACAGAGTTTCTTGAGCGTCGGGAAAAATTCAACTTTGCTTTTCATGTCATCGAAGTCGAAACAATAAAGTACCAGTGAAATACTTGGGTCAATGTAACTTATTAGCCCATCTCCTCTCAAAATTGTTAGCCTTAAACCTAAATCAGGAACTATTAAAGAGTAATGGATTGACATAATCGTTAGAGCGTCGGAGACCTTGCGACATTATGAGGGTAGCCCGAAAAGATCATTGGCTGAGCAAGATATTCTTATGGAATATAACCAAATGAAGTTTATTATTCAACATACTCACCCCTTGCGGTCCACGTACTTCTTCCACCAGTGTACTTCTTCCATCAGTGTACTTCTTCCATCAGTGTTGTAGTGCTTGAATTCCACTGGCGAAGACGTGTTCATCCTGTTGATAAAAAAATCTTTCACAACAGACATGACGTCATTATCACTGCGATACAGGCTCTCAGCCAAGAGTTTTTTTAATGTTGGGGAACAGATAACAGTCAAATGGGACCAAATCAGGACAAATGGGCGGGCGATCAACCAGTTCAAGGCCTCACTCACGCACAGTAACCATAGAAAGTAAGGACTTGTGTGCTGGAGCATTGTACTGATGCAACAAGGCTCCCTTTGTCAGTTTTCCTTTCGACACTTTATGTTCTGAGTTCAAATCACGCCTTGGTTAATTTGCATTTTATCCTTTAGTGGTGGTGGTGGTGGCGTTGATGGTGTTGGTCGATGTAATCGGCTAGCACCTTCTCCTCAAAATTGCTGGCCTTGTGCCACAATTAGAAACCAAAGCTGGAATGAGCTGGAAGAGTAATTTTCGTGTCAGGCTTAATGTATTTCTCCTGGCTCTTTAAGGTCCGAATTCAAATTCCACTGAGGTCGACTTTGCTTTTTTCCCTCTCTGGGTCGATAAAATAAGTACCAGCTGAGAACTACGGTCGATGTAATCGACTTACTTTCTCCTTGAAATTGCTGGGTGTGTGCCAAAATTTGAAACCATTTGGTAGAAAGAAACGTTACTATGCCGGAAAAAAATGCTTAGTGGCATTTCGTCCGTCATTACATCATTCTGAGTTCAAATTCCGTCGAGGTTAACTTTGCTTTTCATCTTTCCGGATCGATAAAATAAGTACCGGTTCAGCACTGGGGGTCGATGTACTCGCCTCTCTACCCCACAAAATTTCAAGTCTTGTGCCTAAAGTGGAAAGAATTATTATTATCACAGTTCGGTCGAGAGCAAAGGTTAGCAGGATCGATTCTGCCAAGATGAACTGTCTTTCATACATTCAGGGACGATGAAAGTACTAGCCAATTACTGTTATCGATATAATCGACAGTTCCTTCACTCAAATAAGCCTTATGCTTATGATAGAAACTATTATTATTATTATTGGGTCGTTGAAATGGTATGCAGCTGGACTAAATTCTTTACAGTAATTCGATGTTCCCTAGTTCAAATTCTACCCGTGTCAAATATTTTCTTTCATCTTTTCAGGTTTGTTATAATAATTACTAAGCAGGTGCAATTAATCAATAATTTCGATTACTGCCGATCTCCTTCCATCCCATCCTATTGCAAATATATCGCTGTTGTTGGTAGCTGTCATTGTTGATATTGGAGATGTTTTATTCAACATCGATAGCCATCTACACCCAACGAACAGCACCAATACCCGACACTGATCAACGACTGCTAACTACATTATTACAATAAGCAAATAACACGACTAGTCAAACCCCAACCAGCCCTACAGCTAGCACCACCACCACTAATACCACCACCACCGCCACCCTCACGACCACCACCACCACCAAAGCTGCTACCAACAGCACCAGCATCAAGTCCACAATCATCATCATTATCATCATCGTCGTCGTCATCGTCATCATCACCATCATCATCATCATTACTGCTACTACTATCACTGTTATCACTATCATTGTCACTATAAACCAAACCAGCAGTAGTAGCAGCAGCACCACTACCACCACCATCACCACCAACACCATCATCATCATCATCATCATCATCATCATCATTATCGTTATCAACATCATCATAATCATCATCAACACTACCGTCATCACAAATATTATCGCCATTAGCAACTCAACCCTAACCACTGATCCCTCTACCACCACCACCACCACCACCACCACCACCACCACCACCACCAAAACTATCAATGATCCCAACCCAACCATCACCATCACCATCACCACCGCATTTGCTACTCCTGCCCGTACAACAAACATACCGCCAAATTCTTCCATACCACCGTCGTTATGTCTATAAGTAATGCTGAGAAGAAAGTACCTTTTCGTGGTTCGAGGTCTCTTCACCGGCAAGAACTAGCAACCAAATCTACTTCA
>NC_142931.1:78439021-78441521 GCF_046866305.1 Octopus bimaculoides | reverse complement strand
TGACAAACGAAAAGCAAAGGAATTTTTCCCCTATTAATATAAATGATAGAGGTTATTAATTGTTAATTAACTTGATTTCATCATTGGCACGCAATTTTACTGTTGATAATATTTTCGTGTTGTATATATCCGATAAAAAGGAGAGAGAGAGAGAGAGAAAAAGGGAATAGACATAGATTTGTGTTTTTTGCGTGTATATTCCTTTGTGTGTATGTATGTATATATACATATACTGATATACAGCCACGAAGGAAAGAGATATAAAAACCGTACTCAGCACATGTTATAGTGTTTATATTTATTGAGAATCCGATAGTGATTCGCACCGTTGATGTTACTCAGAGATTCAGCCTACACGTTCAAGCAATATTTTTTGTGATATATATATATATATATATATATGCACACATACACACATACACATACACACACAAAATATTGACAACCAAACACAAGCAAAGAAGAAATAAGTGAAAAAAAAAGTAAGAAGCGAAGAATTCAGGAACAGAAAATTCGAAGAACTACTAAACAAACAAAGGATATATATATACATATATATATATATATATATATATATATATATATATATATATATATATATATATATATATATAAACATATATATATATATGCATATATAGATAAGTACCCGGAAAACCGAATTTTGTGCTTTATTTGCCGTTAAATAGCAAGAATGTTTCCTAAAATTGACAGTATTCATATAACCATGTCGAACTTCTGCCTTCTACTTCTTGGAGTATTGGTATTTCATATACAGGTAAGTCACATTTTATAAAGTACTTTGTATACAGCGTGTATATGCTTGTATTATTTTTATTTTGGTAGAGTCAATTTCTAGCAACTCGGAGTTTTGCTCGTAGGAACATAAGGCCCTAAGACGAATTACGACTCTTTCTTCCGACACTCAAGACTACGCGGATATATATATACTTGTTTCCGTCATTCGACAGAGGCTATGCAAGGGCACTGTCTTTAAGGGTTTTAGTCAATCAAATTGCTTCCTAGTTCTCACATTAAGTCGGGTACTTACTCTACAGCTGTAGGGTCAAACACTAAGATTCACATACACACATATACATGTATACACGAATGACTGGCTTCTACATAATTTCCCTCCGTTAAATTCACAAACTAATTCACAAACTATTGGTCGGCGCCAGGCTATCTTAGAAGATACTTGTTCAAGTTGTCACGCGGTGGGAGTGAACCCCAAAACCATGTGGTTCGAAAGCGAACTTCTTAACAACGTAGCCATAACCATGCCTGCACACACACACACACACACACACACACACACACACACACACACACACACACACACACACACACGCACGCACATAAACAGACAACCTCGTTATCATAACGTGGGAGAGCACTTCGTGGCCATTCGACCTGTTGCAAATCGCAGATAAGTTCTCAATGAATTATACAGTCGTTTTAAATTGAAGTATTAGATACACAAAACTCTTTCTGTCTGTCTCTTTTTTTTAACTATGTAAAGACGGAATGACTACTACTAGAATGTTGTTGATCGAATATATGCTCGTGCAACACTAAATATACAAGAACACGAAGTAACAAAAGAGCCAGTACGTGGTTGCTTAATCTGTTAGAAAGGGCGGCTAAATATTCGTCGAATCATAGCCTACCAGCGTAAATAAAATAGACGGGCGTATTGGGTAATCAAGTACTTTTTATACAGTTCCTAAAAAATCTATGAAAGAAACAGGTTGGTCACGACTGGAACAGCTCTGATTAGAGGTCTGCTTGATCAGAGTTCTGGCGCTGAAACAACAGCAAGCACTATGAAGTCATTCTTGAGCGTGTAGGTTCGTTAGGCCGGGAGTTTATCGCGATTTATATAGCGTTCAAATGTTTAAGAGGACAACACTTTCCAACCTTGAACGTGTAGCCCAATTCGTTGCAGGGTTAATCTCACCCCCAACTGTTGCTGGTACTCATTTTCAGTTGAATGGACTGTATCAATGTGAAACGAAAGTCTCTTGCTCAAGAAATCAACAGCTCGTCCGGTCCCGGAATCGAACCCGCGACTACGATTATGAGCCTAGCACTCTAACCACTAGGTTGCGCACCTTCACACCACTTCTTGAGAATGTTGCTTCACGGTCAACAAGTTTGCAAAAATTAGCAGTGAAATCTCCTTCGATTTTTACCCATGCTTAATAAACAAGGGGCTTTTTAAAATGGGTAATGTTGTCCCAGATACGCTATTCTTGGAAATGGGATAGCGGTCATGCCTGCAACAACTTTGCAAGCATCAGCGGAGAAACAAATTACAACAACAATAAAACTTTTTTGAAAGTTTGTTAGTCACAGGCATTGCAGTGCAGCAAAAAGTTTGCTTCCCAACCACATGATTCCAGGTTTAGTTCCTTTGTGAGGAATCTTGGGCAAGTGTCTTCTATAATAGCCACAGGTCGACCAAAGCCTTGTAATTGGATTTGGTAGACGGGAACAG
>NC_142931.1:78429021-78434021 GCF_046866305.1 Octopus bimaculoides | reverse complement strand
AGTACGCGTTGGTAGATCAAAGGTAGAGTTAACGGATTGTGGAATTTCACATCCACAAAGACTTTAGTCTCATGGACGTCTCGTCTGATTCTAAAGCCGAAGACTCAGACGAGACGTCTATTAGGCTAAAGTGTTTGTCTAGCCAAATTTACTCTCAACTCTTATTGAACTGAGATCACGATAAAGATACCTGTCCATGATGCTATACTCTGGAAGAGAACCTGTAATCTAATGGTTGCCTAGCGCATTCATTAACCATTCATCCATGTAGATATATAACGGCGCAAATAAATAGGTTCAATGGCATGATGCAAATAGCAAGATCTATAGATAGATGTAGTGTCAGTAACTGAAAGATAAGCTGATGTATTCGAGTATATATAGCAATGAAATGAAGGAAAGAAGGAAGACAGACAGGCAGACAGATATCTATATAGATAAATAGATAGTGCTGTTGTGAAAAATAGGATAGATAAACTATTGGTTTCTAATACACGAGCCCCGAGTTACTGTCTGCTTCAGAGTTTGTTGTTTGATGGTGGCTAGTGATAAGACAGAATCATTTTATTCGTAGTGCGATAGTGATAAAGGACAAGGATTTTGATTTTAGATTTCTGTAAAAGCTGATAGACCAGTCTGTCGAGGATAAAATAAATGGTGTTCATCATTGACATGCGGATGATGGCATATAGGATGCATATTCTTTTTTTTTATAATAAGGTTTTAAAAAATCCCCCGGGTCCAAAATGCGAAGTTGAGCTTATATTATATGTTTTAATGAACTAAAATCTATTTTCCTGACTATGCACTGCTGAAATTGGGGTGTGTATTTTATGACATCAAATACAGTAACTAGCAGCCACTGCAGGGATTCGAACTGCGGATCTTTGCGTTAGGTTTCCCGTACACTTTCTAACCTGTCACATCTTCCACCTTCTTACTCTTAACATAAAAATATAAGGCGTCTAGTTTCTCGAGCTTTTTTTAGTTTAAGATAAATGTTTCATCAGGATCTGACATTAAGCTGCAAATAATCGAACTTAGCTGTTGTTGCTGTTAAATCCCAAGTCAACCCTGATCGAACAAACCTACGATCAAAAGCATTCCAACCGTGACTATCCAGTCTTAATTTCTCGTGGTATTTCAAGGACAACATTATTTACTGTGTCCTATCTTGCTTAAGACGATGGGGTGTGTTTTGAGGGAGATTTAGCTACTATTCTTAGCAGGACGAGCGACCACTTGAATCACTTCTTTAACTCGTTCATAGTAGTCCTAGGTAGCGGAATTGGTGTTGCTTAACCATATATCGAACCTCATTAATCGAACGGACATATGTTCAAAGCCATTCCATGCGTGACGATACCGTTTTGTTTGGGGTATGTAGTACTGCATTATCTAATGTTTCTGGGCATTATTTATCAGGTCCAACGACCACATTGAGGCTTTTCTATTGGACTTGCTGTTGTTGTTGTTGTTTACCCTTGCTCAACGAGGTCTCACGTGTGACTAAACAACAACTGCTACAAATACACAAGTCACTGAGGTAGTCTCTACAAAGATACTCCAACTACTAGAAAATATAAGCTAATTAACCTTCTTCAAATTAAACTCAGTCTTTCTCTTTTTTTTCTGTCTTCCTCTTTCCCCAACCATCTTTGCTCATTCTTTCATTTTTTTCTCTTTTCTATTTTTCTTCTGATGAAGAATAAGCGTTCGAAACGTCAAAACACTCTCCTTTCTTTTTAAGCGTTAAACTAACACATTTGTTAAAACTTGTCCTTGCCATGTAGTCTTCATTTTGTGCTCAATACCCCACCTCTCTCTCCCCTCTCTCTCTCCCCCTCTCTCTCCCCTCTCTCTCCCCCCTCTCTCTCTCCCCTCTCTCTCCCTTTCCTCCTCTGCTCCTGTCTCTCTCTATGTATATATATATATATATATATATATAGACTCTACCGCTACAACAGATGCTGCACCACCATCAGCGTCTGACACGATTTTTTCAGGCGCAGATCCATGGTCTCTCGAGACCGATGGATGCCTACTACTACTACTACATATACATATATATATATATATATATATATATATATATATATATATATATATGTATGTATGTGTGTGTGTGTGTGTGTGTGTGTGTGTGTGTGTGTGTGTGTGTGTGTGTGTGTGTGTGTGTGTGCAAGACTTTTCTTAAGTTCACCATGTAAGTAACTCTTTGCAATTGCTGTAGTCGAAATTCCAGCGATAGCGTTTTTGTCTTTGTTAGAAACCAACTTCTTCTGTATCTGAAGAATTCATATGATTAAAAAAGATTACATACATACATTCATGCCACACACACACACATACACACACACACACGTGCACACACATTCACGCAATGAATCAATAAATATATATTCTCTAGAAACCGCTGCAGAGAAATAACTCATAATGTAAATAAAGGAGAAAGTTTCACTAGATGAAATAAGACTTTGAAAGTGATATGAAGGACTGGTATTTACTCAACACTTTGAAAGCAGGAAAGTCATGGTGAAATAGAAAAGAAAATTATATCTTTTGTTGTCAAAAGACAGGCCATAGCTTGTGTAAATAAAAAATATTAGTGAATGATGAACAATCTGATAAATGATGTAGACGCAATGGCTTGAGTAGATTAAGTTATTATGCGTGAGGTTTGTATCACGAAGTTATAGAAAATCGAAGTTAGTCACGATTTTGCAGTCTACATAAGGTGTTGTGTTGTTGCCTTTTGGTGAAAAGCACTTAACATATTATTTGACTTATTTGTTTTATTGTATTTGTTGGAAAAAAATTTTCAGCTGCCCCGGAACGAAAACTTTAGAGATTCAAAATATAACATTGGTAATGCTATATTGTGATGCCGTGCTCTTGCTACATCGAAACAGCTCAAGGTTTAGCTAGTTAGTATGCAGTTGTTTAGCTCCAGGTTAAACATAATGGATCAAGCCAATTGCAAGATACGTGTCATTTAATATTTCAGAGACCAAATTGTTCCACAAATCCTTCCTGGTACAAGATGGCAGGGTGTGATTTCTCGTACACGCCAGCCGGTTGCACAGTAAAGGGCCTTTTCGTAACCTATTCTTAATCGTGCATGGCCCTCGAAGGGACCAGTTTGTAGTCGTTGTTTATTTAATATAAACTACCATATATTAGACTCTACACATAACATAAGGATCGAATTTAAAACGTAATTGTTTCTACAGCATAAAAGTAAGTAAATGCATACATACATACACACATTCATTCATACATACATACGTAAGTGTATGAATGTATGTATATTATATATGTAGAGGTGTATATGTGTGTATACTTATGCGTGCATATACATACATATGTATATATACGTATGATACATACACACACACATACATACATATATATATATATACATATGCATGTATGTATATTTGTGTGTGCGTGTTATTAAAACCAATACTAATACATGTAGGTTTGTATATGTATTTATATGTGTATATGTGTACACACTCACACACGCATACAGTATACACGCACGCACACACACACACACACACACACACACACACACACAAATTATATGGGCATGATGTCATTCTGTGGCATTTTGAGTGTATTTTACTATTCCCCGGGGGTCTATCCAGGCTCTGTGTGGGAAATTGGATAGACGGAAACTGTATGGAAGCTTGTTGGCTGGATAGTACATGTAATTTAAAGTCTTGCCAAGCTGTTACACTAATTCCGCCACAGAATCACGCTTAGGTTGTACAGATTCAAACAACCGAAAACAACGTCGACACCGACGGAGATCCCATTACGATATACATACATGCATACATACATGAGCATACACACTCACCAAGGTCACATAATTTCCTTTAACCAAAGGAATTCTCATGGACATAAGACGCTCATTAATCCCGACTGACATACATAGAGAGAGTGAGAGAGAGAGAGAGAGAGAGAGAGAGAGAGAGTGATGCGCGTACACGCATTATTATTATTATTATTATTATTATTATTATTATTATTATTATTATTATTATTAATCGGTAGAAGAATTTTGTAAGTGACTGTAACTTCTGCTGATAAGATATAAAAAAAAAGGTTGTATACTCATGTATATATTATCCTATTTGTTCCAGCAAGCCTATAGGTGTGTCTGTGTGTACGTACATATATGTTTCTATATATATATATATATATATATATATATATATATATATATATATGTATATATATATATATATATATATATATATATATATATATATATATATATATATATATATATATATAAAGCGAATCCGTTAGTCTATCTATCTATCTATCTATCTATCTATCTATCTATCTATCTACCTACCTATCTATCTATCTAATTTGCCGTTACTTTCCTAACTATACCACCATGTACCATTATATAAGTAGTACATTAAGTATCTCGGTCAATTCTCAAAGCTCTGCTTCGACTTCAACAACACCAAACTGATATATATTCAATCGCATTCTTTGAATCACAATTATTTATGGGGAAGCTGATCGAATGTTTTCTCATTGAAGAATGAATTGATGTAGAGATGAGAAACCTTGATGAGAAGTTTTTATGGTAAAAAAAAGGTTCGGCGGTCTATTGTCATGCATTCAGAGGTTTATTTATTTATTTTATCTTGCCCTAAACTACATAAAACCTGAGTCTCAATGATATAGATTTCTGTATCTAGACACAAGACCGAATTTTAATAGGAACTAAACAAGTAGAGATAGTAGAACGGAACACATTATTGATTTTATACGTTGAGAAAACCGCCACCGATTTTTGATGGAGATATATACTTGCTTTATTGATCCCCAGGGAAAAGGGAAGGCAAATTTAATTTTGAAAGGATCGAACTCTAAATGTTAAGGGAATTAATTATTTATATATTTTTTTTGCCGTCGAATATTACTTTTGTTCTTCTTTAGTTCCAGGTCAGCCTTCGTTGAATAAACCT
>NC_142931.1:78399021-78421521 GCF_046866305.1 Octopus bimaculoides | reverse complement strand
GTGATATACGAAGACACAATAAATAAAGCCTTTCGGCGAAACACAAGAAGTTGTTTTGGGAATCATAGATATATCACATTTTCACCTTTTTTATTCGATAAATTCTTCTTACGTGATAACTCTACATCATTGGGCTAAATCATGCCAAACGCCGTCTTCTGGTTCGCAACGTTTGTTGTTAATTTTTACGCTTACGCAAACTGCTCAAGATTTGATATGAGGAGGAGAGAATAGTGGATTATATGAGGGGGTACTGAATAGTTCCTGGCAAAATACAGGAGGATCAGTTAATTATGATTTTATTGAACATATTCCCCTCTCAGACTCACACACTTATTGCAGCGGTTATACAGATTTTCTAAGCCCGGTAAAGGAACACGGAAAGCCTTTCGCGACACCCTTAAAGCCAGGAACTTTTCAGCACGACCTCGTATTCATCTCAGTACTTCACTGGGACTTTCTTTTAAACTTTGAAGGTTCACAGGTAAAAGACAAGTGATTAACTTGAAAGGGTTCAGAACTCAATACATAAGGAGATGAGACTAAATAAATAAATAATACAAGGTATTTCGTCCGATGTTTTAATAACTCTACCGAATGAAGAAAGCATTGGTCAATACTACACATCCTACTACTCTTCATTTGTTTCCACAGTTTTTCACCAGCAAAATATAATCGTTATATTTCAATATTTCCTGACCACATCAATATTACGGTTCGATATTGCAGTTCGATATTACGATTCTAAAGAACAAGGTTTTTTTTCTTTTCTTTCCTTCACCCACTTTTGTCCAAAATAGTTCATACCAATGTTTCTATTCATGTTTTGCTTCGGTATTTGTATACTTTGCCTTCTATAATATTCCATTTTGTTCTCTATTTTAAATATCGAAGGAAAATAAGATTCTCATGAAAGAATTTCTTCGGAAGTATTTGATATATTATAATCGAAAATATTTAATAAGCACAAGCGGGGCTGTGTGTTAAGAAGTTAGCTTTCCAACCACACAATTCCGTGTTCAATTTCTCTGCATGGTCTCTTGGGCAAGTATCTCCAACTATAGTCCCGCCGGGCAAAGCCCTGTGTGCGGATTTGATAGGCGGAAAATGAAAGATGTTATATATATATATATATATATATATATATATATATATATATATATATATATATATATATATATATATATATATATATATATATATATATATATATATATATATATATATATATATATATATATATATATATATATATATATATATATATATATATATATATATATATATATATATATATATATATATATATATATATATATATATATATATATATATATATATATATATATATATATATATATATATATATATATATATATATTTTGTCCTTGCCTTCGAAACGCGGAGTAGATGGAACAGGGACAACCGATGAAGGGAAATATTCTTTATGTTGCATGTCTCGTTTCTCTGTTTGTTTTTTTCGTTGTTCGAAAAAAATGTTCGCTTTCTGTCTTCGTCTTTGTTTTCGTTTCTCATTGTGTTTAACGTTTTTTTGTTATGTCCTGTACCCATATATGCATGTATGTATACATATAGATGTAGGTATGTACATATATATACATATATACACACATATATATATATATATATATATATATATATATATATATATATACAATAGCAGTAATACCCGTCGTTGATCGGGTAATTACCTTTACTTTTTTTTCGGGAGCCACGTTCAAAGTGCTATTATATATAAAGATTTACTCCTCCTGTTTGTGTGTTTCTATAAGAAAAAAAAAAGTAATAATTGAAGTAAAAAAAAGAAAGGATCAGTTTCATACACGAACTTCTGCTTGTGTACGACAATAATAAGTGAGTTGTATGTGTTATTTTATACATCAATACAGTAATGACAATTATATAAAACACAAGGCTTTAGTCCTCACAGAGCTGTAATGAAAGAGAATTGCCCAATATGCCGCACGGTGGGACTGAACCAAAGGCGACATGGTTGGAAAGCAAGCTTCTCGAAAATACAGCCCCCCCCCCCCCCCCCGCCCAAAAAAACCCAGAGAAAGATACGTTTTGGATAATATACTCCTTGGTACAATATGCTTAACAAAAAGATGGGATGTTTGCAGTGAGAAGACCTTTGATTTTAATATTTACCTGAGCAACGCAACAACTCACAACGCTACACCATACATTCCAGAATGAACTGTTTCAATGAAATTGAGCAAATTTTTAAAAGAAACTGACAGACTTTTATGTTTATTACCAAAACAAATGGATTTATAAATCTTAGGTCAAAATTTTTTGGAAATGTTCAACATGGGCGTAGGAGTGGCTGTGTGGTAAGTAGCTTGCTTACCAACCACATGGTTCCGGGTTCAGTCCCACTGCGTGGCACCTTGGGCATTCGTGAAGGCGCGTGGCTTAATGGTTAGGGTGTTACACTCACGACTGCGAGATCGTGGGCTCGATACCCAGACGTTCGTTGCGTTGTGCACTTGACTTCACATTGCTCTGTGATCATTTCGTCATGTGATATGTGGCACATGATGCACCTGTAACGGTAATATCGATTTGATGGAGGGAGTGAGCTTATGTGAACACAAACATTTGATCACTATAAACAAATCCTCTGTGTGGTTGTTCGGTAAGAAATTGCCGAACCCTCATACGTTGTCTAACGACAGAAGAGTTCATGATATACATACATACATACATACATATATATATATATATATATATGAGTGAGTATACAAACGAAAGAGGGGCACTCAACACATTTATTGGGGTTTACATGTATGGATCTTTTGACGCACACACACACACACGTATAAGAATAAATGAAAGCTCGAATATATTATATGGAACCGCAAAATGCAAACCTAAGTTCGATAAACGCATCTAATTTAATCATATATTTAATGAGATACTGAATGCAATAAAGTGGTAGTTTAAAAGGATTTGGCATATCCGTGATCATAAAAAAGACATAAAAGAGTTGAAGAATACAAGGAGTAATAGTAATAACGCTCGACTTATTTTATCGATCGAAAGGATAAAAATCGATCTCGACGGAATTTGAACACAGAACGTACAGACGGACAAAATACAGCTAAACATTTTATCCTGCATGCTAACGACTCTGCCAGCTCGCTCCCTTATCAATAAAAATATAATGATTTGAAATTTTGACCAGCAATTTCAAGGAAGGGGTAAGTCGATTACATCGACTCCAGTGTTCAACTGGTACTTAATTTTTCGACCCCTAAAGGATGAAAGGCAAAGTTAGCCTCGGTGGCATTTGAACTGAGAACGTAACTGACGAAATACCACTCAACATTTTACCTCACGTGCTAACGATTCTGCCAGTTGCCACCTTAATAATATTGATAATAATAATAATGGTGATGGTGATAATTTATGACAACCTAAAAAGACTGAAAGAGTTAAATATATTTGAGAGATATACTGATTTGCAAAGAAATTCTTTCGTAATACAATTTGTATTCAATGTAGTTGGAATTCTGTTTATAAATACAGGAAAGCTGGATAATCTTTTGAAGAAAAGAAACTCAAATTCCCAGAGGGAAAATAACGAATTAATTAATAAGACAGGATTATTCAAAGAATATATCTTTACATATTAAAAGAGAGAGTTAAGAGACAAACACAGGAGAGAGGTAGTGGGGGAAGGAAGAGAAGGGGAGAGAGAGGGAGAGAGAAATGTACATGCGTAGTACAGTAAAAATAAAAATATCAAATAACGAGCAAATTGAAGGTTTGTTGAAATGCATATCTATATTTCCATTCAAATATATCAATACTATTCTATACGTATGAAGACATAAATGCGCAACTGAAATATGTATATGTATATATATATATATATATATATATATATATATATATATATATATATATATATATATATATATATATATATATTACTTCATAGAATTAAGCCTTTACAGGCAAAGCTTGTAGTTCCAGTCAACGTAATATGCACGATACTTTAACTTCTAGAAGTATCGAGCCCCTCATATAATTAAATGCTTGTTATTAACACTTTCATAATTTATGACCCTCACACACACACATACGCACACACACACACACACACACACACACACACACACACACACACACACACACACACACACACACACACACACACACACACACACACATATGCCGCATGTGTGGCTGTGTGAATAAGATGCTTCCATTCCACTCTTGTTGTCTTGGGCTTACTCCCACTGTGCAGCAACTTGGGTGTCTTCTACTATAGCTCCAGACTAACTCAAGCTTTTGTGTGGATGCAGTAGACGGAAACTGAAAGATGTGCGTCATATATATATGTGTGTGTGTGTGTATGTGTGTGTAGACACATACTCATATATATGTGGTGCGTGTGTGTATGCCTTTGTGTTGTGTACACGTGTGTGTGTGTGTGTGTGTGTGTGTGTGTGTGTGAGTGTGTGTGTTTCTGTTGTGTTTTTCTCTCATCACTGCTTGATAATTGCTGTAAGTTTGGTTACGTCCCCATAACACAACGATCCGGCAAATAAAACCGATAGAATAAGCACTGGGGTGGATCTGTTCTATTGATCCCTTGAAGGCAGGAGTCCGGCACTGTCGCAGTCCGATGACCGAAACAAGTAAACGACAAAATAAATGATATACTCATCGTCGATATTATCAATGAGCACTCAGTTGTCTGACCAATCAGATAACCTACTCAATGAACTAATATATGAAATGGCTGTGTAATCCTTAGCGTACTTCTCCGGTGAGTCTGTATGACACAACATTCGACAATGAGAATCTTTGAATTACATGTACGATGCGGGCCGGTGAAATCCCATATATTTTCCGTGTACCCTATTTTCATGAAGATGAGTTGGGTAAATCCAAGGTTTTGGGAAAAGACGCTTCCATCACTCTACCATCGAATACGGAAAATTCTTTCTCCCTGTTTATTTTTTTCATATACATACACACACACGTATCTATCTATCTATCTATCTATCTATCTATCTATCTATCTATCTATCTATCTATCTATCTATCTATCTATCCATCTATCTATACACACACGAGGAGATACTGAAAAGCTCCTGGTTTTGGGTAAAAGGAAATAAAGGCGGATCAGTTAATTATGATTTTATTCAACATATTCCCCTCTCAGACTCACATACTTATTGCAGCGGTCCTTCAGTTTTTCTAAGCCCTGTAAAAGAACTCGGAATGTTGGGTCTCCAACCAGGCCTTTCGTGACACCCTTGAAACGAGGCACTTTTCAGCTCCGCTTGTACGATAATATCTGCATGCAGACATATTCTAATTTACGCCTCGTGGATATAATTTTAATTCATATATAATATTTACATAATTACTATCCACTTATGTACTTTATTACATGTAATGAAATAATTCATATTGCTTCAATCCATATTTCTTGATCATTTTTTACTATGAGATATAATTGGGGGAAAGTTAAATGGATGACGCTCATAGTCAAATTTTCACGTGCGCGTAATATTGGTTTCAAATTTTGGCACAAGGCCAGCAATTTTGGTGGAAGAGGAAGGTCGATTACATCGACCCCAGCGCTCGACTGGTACTTATTATATCGACCCTTGAAAGGCGAAGTCAGCCTCGAAGTCAGCCTTAGAACGTAAACCTGGACGAAATGCCGCTTAGGATTTTGCTCGGCGTGCTAACGATACTGCCAGTTAGCTGCCTTATACCGTGCGAATAATATTTGCTGTTTGTCGCCTACTAGTAAGATGTTTCATGTCGCTTGCTCTCTGGCATGCAACATTAGCGAAAAAACATAGTACTGTTGTTACTTTCGGTAAATTTTATGATTCCGCTAATTACGTATGTTAGTGTGTAAATGTTTCTATTTGCAAAATATTTACTCCACTTTTTTTCTGTTACATTTTTAAAACATAACCTCACACTTTTTATTATTATTATTATTATCATTATTTTTGCTAATAGTTTCTAAAATATTTTTCAAAAAAACTTCTGTGATGCATTTGTTGCTACCATCTTTGCGGCTAGCACTTCTGTCCTTTTCTCTAAAAATGACCGCATTCTGTCGCTAATAAACAACGTTTACCAAGCGATAAAATATTTTTCAAATGTCTAAAGCTTACCTTATTTTTCACCCCAGGATAATGGGATGGTTGTTCAATACTTACCGAAATTCTTTCAAGAAAATACGATAGGATCCAATTCTTCAAGAAACCTTCGCTCATTACAAACAACAATGACCATAAAAATAAGTTTTTTTTCTACCATAGGCACAAGGTCTGAAATTTTGGGGGAGGGGATGAGTCTATCACATTGACCCCACTGCGTAACCAGTGCTTATTTCATCGACCTCGAAAAGATGAAAGGCAAAATCTCTCGGCGAGATTTGAACTCAGAACGTGGAGACGGACGAAATACTGCTAAGCATTTTGCCCATTGTGCTAAAAATTTGACCAATGATAATTCTTTCTGCTATAGGCAAAATGTCTGAAATTTTGTGGGAGAGGGAGGTCGATTACATCGACCCCATTGTTCAACTATTACTTATTTTATCGATCCAGAAAGCATGACAAAGTCGACTTCGGCGGAATCTGGATTCAGGACGTATAAAAGAAGAATAAATTTCACTAAGCATTTTCTCCGGTGCGCTAACGCTTCAGCCAGCTCACACTGCCTTAGCGATAACATACAATAAAGCTAATATCATATTTGATAATATAAATGACAATAGGTTATTAATATTAGAGATAGCAATTCTAAATAACTATAACGATACACTGGAGAAAGCTGAAAAGCTAAGGAATTTACACTGATGTAACAGCTGAAGTAATAGACATGGCCGTTAAGAAAATTTTGTTATGTTGTGCTTTTATAATTGGTACAACAGGAATAATAAACTGTTGGTTTTGTAAATACATTAACCGATTACTTTATAAGTTAGGCACCGACATATTTCAGGAAATGGCAATACTAATATATGTAAATATTGTTAGAACATATCGCGCAAATGAGCAAGCTATTTCATTATATCAACAGACATATATAATGCGACGATGACGCATTAAAAAAGGTGTAATGTTTCGAATATAGTTCTTCGTTGGATATACAAAGAAAAATTCAGGGAAGAAGTGAAAAAAAAAACAAAAATAGAGGAGCCAGGAAAAACTCGCGTGGGCGACTCACGACTAATTTCAATTACTTCGACAAACGGGAGACAACTACAGGTATATTTCGATCTTTATGTGACATCATTAATGAAGTATACACTACTGTACCAGCTAACATAAAAATGGAAAAATTAAGGATGCACATTGGTCAGCGTTTGAGTTATTTATTCTCGAGAATATCTTTAAAGGTTTAGTTACAAAGGTTTTGGGGCAGAAGCAATGATTTTTCGGGTGAGCTCAATGAATGTAAGATGAGGTCGAGAAACTACGACACCTTGGGTTACTAAGGTAGAAAGCAGAGCACTAAGATTTCATGTTTCACAGACTGAAAATTCAGTCTAAATCCTTGAGACAAAGTGGATCCCGCTAAAGGTAGCAAAGAACTAGATCTTTGTTTTATGCAAATGACAAACAGCGAGTTAAATCTTCCATTTAAGATGAGCTACAGTTCGTAAAGTTGGTTTATGTATGGTTTCTGTTTCCCAAATTTCATATTAAAAAAATTAGTTCGACTCGAATATATTACTCCAAGGTACCACGCACTGAGAACGAACTTGAAACGCAAAGAGAACTGCTTAACTACATAAGCCATGCTTACACCCAGATTGTAGATGAGAATTGTGGTGGAATTGGTGGTGAACTTAGACACGAGGTTTGTATTCATGTTTACCCAAGTAATGCCAAATGTTATTTCATGTAAAAATGCAAAATATTGAGGTATTCCTTGAAAATGATAAAACTTTATATGCACGGCTCAAGTCCCTTAGGAAAACCTCTCCTTTTTCTGCCTTAGGTAAGTGCTTACAGTGTTATATATCATTTACGTCTTATCCACAAGATACGCACGTGTGTTTGTGTGTATAAATGAATACAAGTGTGCATATATAAGTATATGTATGCGTATGTGTGGTTTTGTTTCTGTTCTGTGGTACAAACGAACATAAAGTTTCGTTACCAAATGAATGCTAAAACTATCATAGTCTTTAAAGAAAATTAAAAGGACACGAAACTGTTAATGTCGTTAGTGAGCAAGGAGATAAGTATACCGAAAGACCACAAAAGTAACACAACATTAACCATACATGATTTGTTCTACACGAAGGATGTAATTAAAATTGTGATTAGCTGGTTTCAAGGGAAGAGTTTGGTTCCATTTTCGTTATGAAACATTGTGCAGATCTGACTTTTGTTTTGTAGAGTACATCTGTATGTTCATTAAAACATCGCCCGCTTTATTTAATAACGTACTAAAACTTTGTCTTGGTTTAACTCCTCTATTGTAAAGATGCCAGAAAGTTTAGTTCACTTTTCTTTGTGCAATTTTCTTACCATAGGAAAAGTAATGACTATTTTACACCTCAATCTGATACAAACTTAATGAGATATCGCCTTTAGAGAATATAAATAATTCCAGTTCAACACACCAACGGTTAACTTCGTTTCACATTAGCGAAAACATGTATAAGTGAATGAAATGCGTAAGCCGAATTACACCGACTCATTAAAAGAACTTTCACATATACATGCGTACGTGCATTTGTGTACCTTGTGTGTGTGTGTGTGTGTGTGTGTGTGTGTGTGTGTGTGTGTGTGTGTGTGTGTGTGTGTGTGTGTGTGTGCACGCGCGCGTGTTTGAGTGTGTGTGTGAAACGGGGTGATTTAATAGTTTGGGAACTGGGTCAAAATCAAGGTTGTGAGTTTTGATCCCTGATCTGGTCTGCGGGTTGCACCTGTCTTCGTCTTTTGTTTTTCTATAAATTTCAACTATATACTGCCGAGCCCCCCTTCGGTCATGACTGACCATGGGATTGCACCTTAAAAGTTACCCTCCCAGGCACAAGTCCGGGCAAGGTTGTTTATGGAAGACCAGCAGTCGCCCATGCATAAAGACCTCCCCTCTCCACACCACCAGTGTTATCCAAGGGAAAGGCAAGGGCCGATACAGTTTGGCACCTGTAATGTCGCAAGTCATTTCTACAGCTGAGTGAACTGAAGCAACATGAAATAAAATGTCTTGCTCAAGGACGCAACGCCCAGCCCGGTCTGAGATTCGAACTCACAACCTCACGATCGAAAGCTTGACGCTCTAGCCACTGAGCCATGCGCCTTCACCAACTATGTATATGCATATATGCAACTATGTATATGCATATATATATATATATATATACGCGTATATATGTCATATATATATGTATATATAAATATAAATATATATATATATATATATATATATATCAGCATGACCGCAGCCACTTGGCTGAAACACATAAATAAATAAATAAATACATATATATATGTATATATGTATGTATGTATATATTTACACATATACATACTTTTATACATATATAGTTTTTATCCTCTACGTGTAACAGTCGTGAGTCTGCAACCATGCTAGCGCACAGCCTTGGAGGGTTTAGGCGAACTAATCGACCCCAGTAGTTAGTTTTTGTCTTCAGCTTGGCACTAATTTTATCGGACACAATTTGCCGAACTGCTAACCTTCATGGACGTAAGTAAACCAACACCGATTGTCAAGCGCTAATGGAGGACAAACACAGACACACACACACACACACACACACACACACACACACACACACACACACACACACACATATATATATATATATACATGCATACATGATGGGTTTCTTTCAGTATCCGAATTCCAGATCGACTCAGATCGACCCGTAGTTATAGTAGAAGGTACTTGCTCAAGTTTCCACGTAGAGGGACTGAACCCGAATATATATATTCATATGAATACACACACACACACACGCACACTTCACCCACTTATATACACGCACGTGACTTGTGTGTATAAATATGTATAGATATATAAATGTTTGTATGTGTTTTTAAATACACACACACATGCATACATTCACACACACACACACACACACACACACACACACACACACACACATATGTAATATAAAATGTTATTGTTTCTCCAAACAAAACAATTCGCCACACGAATACTTACACACAACCGATCGATCGCAGACACTATCAAACAATGAGCACGCATGTACAAATGCAAGCATATTGTATATATACCAACAGCGAACAGTTATCTAAAAATTATGGACATGCAACTGAATTTAATAAACAGTGAAGGCCTTTTTTTCTTTCTTTCTTTCTTTCTTTCTTCGTCTTGTTTTTCTTTGTTTGTCTTTTCTTTTCTTTGTTTTAATAATCTGAAAGCATAAAGCAAAAGTTAATTATTTAGATATAATTACATCTCTAAGAGCATAATATAATATTTGACGTTGAATCGCAATTGTCATAGCGATGATTATCTGTTTATGTACATTAATTGCGCCATAACTATGGTGGTATAATGTTATAGTGATCGTTAATTACATTCTTTTATGATGGATATATATATATATATGTGTGTGTGTGTGTGTGTGTGTGTGTGTGTGTGTGTGTGTGTGTGTGTATGTTTGTGTTAGTGTTTTTCATGAGGATCTTGGTCTTTATGGTTTTTGGTTGTGAAGAATTTATTCATAATTTCATAACATTGTTACTATTAATAAATACATTTTCCCCACACATCATATTCCACTCAGGAAAAATGATAAATAAATAAAAATCCAGCAAATTCAAAAGAGAAAGGAAGATATAAATATGTTTTTAAAAAAATGAGAGAGATAGAAGAAATAAAATATTTAATTGACTTAAAGCAACGCATAAATTCTCGTGTTTCTATGGAAGCTTCTATGGCATCTTTGAATGGAAACCGAAATTTTAGATGAAATATAAAAAAGAAAAACTGAAAAAGATTCAGGAAAAATATAAACAACTCCAGGAAACATTATCGATTACCCTTTGTTGTGTATGAAGGTGGGGGTGATTATTGCTATATTGCTGAAATTTTAAGGGGTTAAAATATGTAGATTGGCTCAACGTGCTGAGCTCTGCGCGAACCCAGTTGAGAACGCAAATTGGATTTCCTGTCAAATCACTTTATTCATATTAAACATAAAATAATATACCCTTTAAATGATACCCTTATCTAATATGAGCAATGGCTATGAAAAACGCACTTCAAAGTAGTATTATATCCGGGAAATACTCAGAACTTATAAAGTCAGATCTTCCCTGTAGCATTTTTGTCGCTGTGGTACCCGAATATCTATTGTTCTACCCTCTACAAGTAGAACGTTCTTTATGACTCTAGACCCCTACCAGTTTGGTATGGAAGTAAACATTGGTATAACTCTCCTTAAATGAACTTGGTGAGCCTAGTAGAGTTCATGATCTACTAGGTATGGATGCCGTTGACTCTCAAGGATTTCTTCTGTTTTCGGAAGGTTTTAGTTTTGAATGTTACTGGTTGCTCAAACACCACTATGATTCTTCTACTTGGGCGAATTTTGGAAGGAACCTGTTCAGTTGCCGACTATGAGCAATTAATTTAATATGAGGTTAGAATATATTTATCATTAATAAATGGTATCATAAATATAATAAATAAAATCATATATATAAATATCATAAATCTATCATTTCGTACTGGTTACTATTTTTAATTTTTTTTTATCTGGGGAAAGAGGGTTGTGCCCATAACCTTCATAAATTCACTGAAATCTCTATGATTGACGCAGATATTGTTCCAGTTGAACAATTTCATGTCAGAGGTTTCAGGAAAAAAAATGAACTAGGTGGTTCCAGAGGTCAAACGTTCGGGAGAAAAAGCCGTGGATGTAACAGTAGTCAGTGCAGGGTGGGGAGGTAGTGGACAAAATATGGGTTACGAGAAGAAGAGAAATGAGTCCTTAAGGAGTGTACGAGTGGATATAAAACGAGTTAAACCAATGCGAAGGAGTAGAAGCCACAGTAGTAGCAGTAGAGAAGGCTGAGAGAGAGGTGGGACAACAGCTTCGACCTACCACCATATTCTAATGTGTTCATCCCATCATCTAATGCTAAACCAGATGGTGGGTTAGGCAACTTTCAAAGATATTTGATAGATTGATGTCAGAATAGAATCTGGGAAACAAAGAAACAAAACAAAACAAATTCCTAAAACCGAAATAAAGAGGAGACAACCGATGTTCTGCATTACAAACTATTAACATGTCTATACAGACTGACGAAATAAATCTTCGCATCAATCATTGGAGAACTGATAAATGCTTATGTGGAAGAAACAGATAACTTAACGGAAGAAAGGATATCGAAGAAAGTTCCCCTGATTGTAAAGATACATTGGATTAGTTATTGACACTTATTGAGCGCAAAATGTATGAAATGAAACATAGTTAATCAATAAAGTGAATTGGTTGAGCTGAAGACTACTGGCATGAAATGTCTGTCTCTAACAACTTTTACACACACACACACACACACACACACACACACACACACACACACACACACACACACAGAAACATATATGCATGTACCTACACACACACATATATGCATACATTCGTTCATATATATATATATATATATATATATATATATATATATATATATATATATATATATATATATATATATATATTGTATTGATAGATAAATAGATAGATACATGGATATTATACACCCTTACAGGATTTTATATTAAGAATGTGAATATTTCACAAGCAAAACGGAGACCTTTTTCGAGTAATGCGTTTTACCAAAGGACTAAATAAATGTCAAAATAATGTTTAGAAAGACATATTAAACTGTAAATCTAAAATATATAGACTTTAAGAATACCTCTTCGTTTTGCATTATAGAAAATAAAAATTCAATAAAATTAACCGATTATATATAGAGAGATTGAAAGAACATGCTACTTATTTCTACATAAAATGGGAGATGCACAGGTGATACAGGCCCTTTAGAAACAGAACAAAGAGTTGCAGGTAATGATTGATTGGAAGAGCTTCATACTGAAAACTTTAATAAATTTACAAACTATTAGGCCTAAAGATAGCATAGCTTCTAAAACAATGAACGATCATATCACAGCCTGAATGAACGAATCAATATTTAGCTATTTACTAAAATTAATCATGACATCTCTTCAATTTTAGCCCACAGATAAATACTACTTCATACAATTTTATATGAAATCTTTATCTTTCCACGGTCATTACTTAATTATTTGCCTGGAATAAACACATACTCTCTCGAGACACTCCTGAACTTATTACATTTTATAATTGTACACCTTTAATTTTAATATTTTCAAATTTAATTTCTCATACAGCAATCTTTTATCGTTATTAGCCTTGAGAGGTCCTTCCATATAAGCACAGCGTGCGTAAAAACACAGAAATAAATTGTAGCAGACGAGAATTGTCTGTTATGGGCGCTGGAACAGTTAACTCACGTGATTTCAGTGTACTGGACCTCCTCAGTAGTAGGCGTACGGCCACTGCATACCAGCCAAATCTTGCTCCCACGATAAATAGAATTTAAGCATCTGTTCAGTCACAGATTCGCAAATAACCAGCAGGCGTATTAAAAAAATAATTATTGGTAATGGAAGCAATATTAATACTAAATAGCCTAGTTAGGATCTAAAGCTTTTTTGACGATAATAATTTTGAGAATGTTAATTTTTACTTTAAGTCTTTCTACGTTTCTGACAGAGATCATAGTATCAAAGATTGAAAACGGATATAAGTTAATATAAAATTTATTTCTTCTATGTGGCGTTTAACTGGCAGAGAACATAAAATGTTATTGAATGAATAAATAAATAAACAAATAAATAAATAAAATTAAGAAATAACCGTACGTGTTCCCTAATCTATCGGGTTGGACCAGTCAGAAATATATTAAATTCTTTAGGCTCTCATTGGCAAAGTTCCAGTGTTTCGTCTGGTTCAATGGTTCAACTCAAGTTACCATTTGATAAAACAAAACAAAACAGCTTGAAACCAACGCTATACCAAACATCAAGTAATACAAACAGTAATGATAAAAAAAACAATACCTGCTGGACCAGGGTTTATGCAGAAGCTGTTTTATACGTTTAATGTAATGCTGATATAACGCACGTGTAATACAAGCATGAGAAACATTGCTTTCAAAAGTTAATCCCCCAAATAAACTAATCTACTTCTGCCTCTTGGAGTATCCAGTTGATGGCAAAAGTGCCATGGCGAGATGGAATAAAAGGAATATGATTTTTAATCATTCCCGACGGACAAAGCTAAAAAGAGAATACAGCCGGAATTTCCACATTTACACCCGAATAAAACGAAACGGCTTCCATCTTGGACCGTGGCGAAAACAGTAAATGTGACTACACAAAGAACTATTACACAAGGCAAATTAATGCTAAGTATAAAACAATGTCCCAATTAAAAATAATTAACTACACGTGGTCGCTTGACTGGGTAGAAATAGCAGCCGAAATTCTTCACACATCACATCCTTTCTATTTAAAACACAGACTTACACATTACTAATACGTTTTGTTGCTTAATAAAGGGATAGTTACAGATGGAAAGCCTTTGATCATAAATTAGTTCAAGGTTTGCATCATAGATATTGTTGTTGGCACTCTGTCGCTGACGACGTCGAGGGTTCCAGTTGATCCGATCAACGGAACAGCCTGCTCGTGAAATTAATGTGCATGTGGCTGAGCACTCCACAGACACGTGTACCCTTAACGTAGTTCTCGGGGATATTCAGCGTGACACAATGTGACAAGGCTGACCCTTTGAATTACAGGCACAACAGAAACAGGAAGAAAGAGTGAGAGAAAGTTGTGGTGAAAGAGTACAGCAGGGTTCGCCACCATCCCCTGCCAGAGCCTCGTGGAGCTTTAAGTGTTTTCGCTCAATAAACACTCACAACAACGCCCGGTCTGGGAATCGAAACCGCGATTCTACGACCGCGAGTCCGCTGCTTTAACCACCTCCACGCATCATAGATATAAACACAGACAAAAGGAAAGCAAAAGCAGCCTGGATGCGTTACACAAAATACTACGCATCTATACATAAGTAGCCAGACTTAACCAAACAATACCATACACGACAGCTCCATCAAAGAAAGATACATTTGGAGACGGAAAACGATGACGTAACGTAACAATGGAACTCACGTACAATATTTTTCTTTTATCTCTAACACCAGCTTTTGTTCCCACTAGACATTACTTCCCAAACATATTTTACTCACAACACATTTAAGTGTACTCTTTTACTTGTTTCAGTCATTTGACTACGGCCATGCTGGAGCACCGCCTTTAGTCTAGCAAATCGACCACAGGACTTATTCTTTGTAAGCCTAGAACTTTTTCTATCGGTCTCTTTTGCCGAACCGCTAAGTTACGGGGACGTAAATACACCACCATCGGTTGTCAAGTGATGTTGGGGGGACAAACACAGACACATAAACATATACACACACATACATACATACATATATATATATATATATATATATATATATATATATATATATATATATATACATATATACGACGGGCTTCTTTCAGTTTCCGTCTACCAAATCCACTCACAAGGCTTTGGTCGGCCCGAGGCTATAGTAGAAGACACTTGCCCAAGGTGCCACGCAGTGGGAATGAACCCGGAACCATGTGGTTGGTAAGCAAGCTACTTACCACACAGCCTCTCCTAATCTTTTTAAATATTGACTTAAAGTTTGGCACAAGTCCAGCAATTTCGGGGGTAAGTCGATTACATCCACCCCCTAGTTCTTTTTTTCTTTTATTATTAACCTCGAAAGGATAAAATGTAAAGTCGTCGGTGGCGGAATAAGAACTTAGAACGTAAAGACTGACGAAATACCGTTCAGCATTTTGCCCTGTGTCTTGCCCGGCGCGGCGCGGCAACGATTCTACCAGCTCACCATCTTGATTCTGCCCTTTAAATATTAATAATCTAAACTACTGGAAATTATGCATCTATTTGTTTTATTCAATTAAAGAAACATCTAGAATGTTCATCAACTTCACCAGTTGCTTTAAAGACAAGGTCCAGCCTCATCAGTACTGTTCTTTTTTTTTTTGCTTCAAAATTTCGTTTATCTAATATTCTTTTCTACTCTTGGCACAAGGTCAGAAATTTTGGGGGAGGGGGCCAGTCGATTAGATC
The DNA here is from genome assembly GCF_046866305.1 of Octopus bimaculoides. Classification (NCBI taxonomy): domain Eukaryota; kingdom Metazoa; phylum Mollusca; class Cephalopoda; order Octopoda; family Octopodidae; genus Octopus; species Octopus bimaculoides. The sequence continues at coordinate 78,405,206 of NC_142931.1, read as the reverse complement.
GACCCCCGGTATGCGAGTAGTACTTAATTTATCGACCTCGAAAGGATGAATGACAAAGCTGACCTCGGCGGAATTTGAACTCAGAACGAAATACCGCTTAGTATTTCGCCCAACGTTTCTTTATAGCTCACAAGGGGCTAAACATAGAGGGGACAAACAAGGACAGACAAAGGGATTAAGTCGATTACATCGACCCCAGTGCGTAACTGGTACTTAATTTATTGACCCCGAAAGGATAAAAAGCAAAGTCGACCTCGGCGAAATTTGAACTCAGAACGTAACTGCAGACGAAATACAGCTAAGCATTTCGCCCACAAGGGGCTAAACATTTCTGCCAGCTCGCCACTTTTTGTTTAACTAACATTATTGAAGTTATTTCCCTTAATTTCAGCTTTTAGATTTCAAGTACACATACACACACATGCACACACAGATTTGTTTACAAATTACATAGATCATTTCGGTTAACCAGTTTTTCACTAGGCATAATACATAAGTAAAACTATATCATTATATTTACTATTATAGTTTGTAGCTATTCCATTTTTGAAACATTAATTTCATTAATTTCGCAACGCACGAAGCTACCGTTCCGCGGCACAACAGTTCGCTCGGCGCACCGTTTGGAAACCGCTGTTTTAAAGAGTGGTTCAGAACGTAACGTATGTTATTGGCTCTAATGAAACAGAAATAGAAGAGTTCATTGAAAGGATTCACACTGAAAATTATAAGAAACGACAGCATAATAAAAGTGTAAAAGCTTACAAACTAATGAAGAATGCATAAATTGAAACCATTATATATACAAATACAAAACACAAGAGTCCACATAATACAAATAAAACCATACAACAGAAAACAACATTATAGAAGACACGAAATTGAAGAGAACAAGTCATTATAACAAAAGAAATTACACACCGAAAATTGCAGAAAACAAAATGATGATAGCCACAAACGACCACACAGAAATAATCATTGAAATATCCAGCCGCGAGAAGAAAAAAAAAAATCATCCAAAAGAGAGTAGTAACTTACATCACATCAGAATAAGCAGAGTCAGTAAAGACGAAAATCTTACAGGAAAATTAAAGAAAATCGAAAACTTTGCCATAACAAATCAATGAATATAGATCAACGAAAATACTTTCGCAAGCTACGAATAAACAAACATGTTCAGGAAATAATAGTTGAATACAAGCAGCCCCTCCAAGAAATTCTTTCCACTAAAGCAAAATCGAACATCAATACTCTAAATAATCTAATTTACTTATAGCAACGGCAGTATTGAGAGAAACTGGGTTCAACATTAATAAAGTTACCTCAATGAAACGCATAAAAACTGTGAATACCCCCCCCCCCCCACACACACACGTGTATAGTGCGAAATCGACAAAAAAGAAAGTACCGATTCTTACAGAACGAAATAGAAAAGTAGAGGCTTAATGTGAAAAATAGCAAAATGAAACAAATAGTAAAATAGTTAGATCCTGACTGAAAGTGAAAGAGGAAAACTGAAAACAACTGATCTTGGCAAAGGCATGGTTACCAACGATAAAAAAAAAACAAAAAAAAAAAAACATCGACAACAATATGAATTCAATTACATTCGGAAAACATATGGAACCGTAATATACAATCTCATAAAGGATTGGAAATAAGAGAGAAAAAAAAAAGACACAATAAAACCATAATCATAACTCGGCGTAAATAGGGGGGGGGGGGGATTTTCCAACACAATGAAAACCAGTAGCAACTGGAAGGCTTCTGGAATTGATAGTCTCCAAGATTCTGGTACTAAACCATCATAACTACTGAATCCTTACGAGTATTAAAACATTTCCCGGGAGACATTTTATCCTAGCAGTTTTTAACTAACTGGCTTTATTGATTAATTTTACGCTCAATAATCGATAATTACTTATCTAATGAATCGTTACAGTCATGTGAACCCTCTTTGATTTATACTTTATGTTATTCTGCTATCTATTTTTGCCATATAAACCTTTATCTGCTGTACAGTGATATAGCAATATATGCAATGATGTTAAGGGAAAAGAATCAATACTCAACTGGTTAACTAAAGGCGAAAGCAGATGGATGGTTGACTTAATCCTTCGCCTCGTTTAAATCCGACGAATTCCCTTTGGGGAGCTTTAGCGGGACGCGAAATTTTTTCTCCCACGAGAGTTCCGAACCCTAGTAATGAACTCATTTGCATACAACCAATCAGAGCTCACCTTAAGAATCCACATACTATGTACTGCTACTGTACAGCCAGTCAAGCATAGAATGGTGTGTGCCACTCTGTGAGTACAGCATAGCAAGTCTCACATAAGTACCACATCCCCACTCTATCATCCTCATAGATCAATTGAGCATCATCTCTATATGGAGCTAACATTAGGTACCTATGCTCAGACTGAGATTAGTGATACTGCATGTACCCATTGATATAAGCAAGGAGAGCGCAATATGACACAACGCCATATTGATTACGATGTTTCCAGATCAACACCAACATTTTAAATGAGGATTGTACAAAATCAGTCAAAAACTTAGGAAACTACACTCTTTTACATTTTCTAGTAAATTACACAAATTGGCAACACTTATGGCACCATTGGTGAGCAGATTTCCTTTCACTTTATACACTAAATTTCACATTTGTCACCCCTAGTAACCTGTTTAGAACAGTTAGATTTTGCTATAACGCACATTTTCCACTGAACTCAACCAGAGTATTTTCGTAACTAGGTGGACACTAGATCGATAGTTGAGCTCTGATTGGCTGTGTGCAAATGAGTTCAACTGGAGACTTAAATTAAATATCTTATCCACACATCCCACTGATGCAATGCTGAGACAAGTCACTGAAGCTGTCTGTATACAGGAGTACAAACCCTCTCTCAACCGTAAATACGAGTGGGGTAACATCCAGATTCCACTCGGGAGTACCCCTCTATAGTCACCCTTCTCTCTCTTTTAAATGTGGAATTCCATTCCATACATACATGTTGAGATGCATAATACATACATATATGTAGTTATATATAACCGTATGAGCGTATATAGTTTGATATGTATGTACGTATGTGTAGATGTATGTGTGTGTGCACATGTGTGTGTGTGTGTTGTGCGTTTTGTATGTGACTATATGAGTGTGTGCATGAATGTGCGTATGAGTATGTGTAGATATGAGTATGTGTAGGCACATCTATGTGTGGTATGTTTATGTGTGAAAAAAAAAGGTTATAATAAAAAAAAATGCATATTTCAATTTTAACCGTTATCCTTGTATTAGTGTCATATATATTTGTATATATGTATGTGTGTATGTGTGTGTGTATATATGTATAGGTATAATGATGGATAAATGTATATGCGTGTATACTTTAAGATTATACGTATATTTGTGAGTGTGTGAGTGTGTATATACAACCTTCAACAAAGTAACAGTCATGTATACGACTTGAACTGACGCACATATCAGTACATAAACATACGTTCACATGTACATACATATGTACACACACACACACACACACACACACACACACACACACAAATGTCTACACACTTACCCTATTACTCACGTACATCCATAAGTACATACGTGCATACGCACATACATACATATATACATATATACATGCGTATAGGCATGCACACATGCATACGCATGTACACAGATGCATACGCGCACACATGTGCACGTACATACATACATACACACGTACGTATATATCATGAACTAACTGTTACTTTCTCAGATGCAGCACAGAACTTTGTCAGTGAACAGGTCGCGGTCTCAAAGCGACGAAAATATTTTGACAAATTAAGTTTAAATGTTGAAGTGAATCTAACGGATTTTGTGTGTTATTTTAAATGGCTTATAAACACCTTCCACGCTGCAATTGTTTTCGTTCCAGCACACGATCTCAAATCAGGTCACTTGCTATGCAAGTACATCTCCGTAATATATATATATATATATATATATATATATATATATATATATATATATATATATATATATATATATATATATATATGAAGGTGTGTTGGTGCGCCTATATATCAGGTCATCCCATAAGTTCTGTCCGAATTTTGAATAAAGAAAACAAGTGATCAAATGTTATATTTAATTGAAATTAAATCATCAATGTACTTTCCCTCATTATCTATGACTTACTTCCATCTATTTACAAGCTTTTTCATCCCATCAATGTAAAACTCTTGGTTTCAAAGCGAACAACTCTGAAATGTCAGTTTCGACCTCCTCCTGGCTTGCCAAAGTTATGTCTCCCAAATGATTCTGTAAACTACGAAACAAATGGTAGTCTGAAGGAGCAAGGTCGGGAGAATAATGTGGATGAGGAATTTTTTCCCAACCAAGCTCTTCGATCTTCTGTAATGTGATCTTTGCAGTGTAGGGTCACGCATTGTCCTGATGAAACATCACACCTTTATGATTCACTAAAGCGGGTCTTTTTTCCTTCAAAGCTTGGTTCAAACGTTCTAATTGCTGACAGTAGACTTGAGCATTGATTGTTGCATTAGTTGGTAACAATTCAAAGTGAATTGCTCCTTTGCAATCCCACCAGATAGAGAGAAGAACCTTTTTCCCCTTGAAGTTCCCTTCTTGGTTGTGGTTGAACTTTTTCCCTTTTGCCAAGTCACTGTTTACGATGTTTAACATTTCAATAGAAGATCCATTTTTCGTCACCAGTCACAAGTTTATCCAAAAAGGGTGAAATGAGTTTGCGAGAATGGAGAGAAGAGCAGATGTCAACTGGGAATTTGCGGTTGCTTTCGGACAATTCATGAGGCACACATTTTCCAAGTTTAGGAACCTTTCCAAGTTGTTGAAAATGACGATGAACAGTCGTATGGTTTGAACTAAGCTTTATTGCCAATTCTTCAACTGATAGTGCAAGATTTTCTTCAAGTAATGCCTCAAGGAGCTTATCATCAAACTCAACTGGACGTCCTGTTTGGTTTTCATCTTCAAGGCTGAAATCTCCACTTCTGAATTTTGCAAACCATCTTCTGCAAGTTCTTTCATTCAAGAATTCTTTCCCATAAACTGATAGCATATTTCGAGTCGCTTCAGCTGCAGAGTTTCCTTTTTTCTATTATTCTGTAAAATAATCTTTAATTAATTTGAACATTATGCCACGCACACACACATACACACATATGTATGTATATGTGTGAGTGTGTATGTGTGCGTGTGTGTGTGCACATATTCATGCGCATATATGTATATATAGGCATATATGCGAACATATTTTTATGTACAGGTATGTATATACTTACATCTGCTATCTATCTATCTATCTATCTATCTATCTATCTATCTATCTATCTATCTATCTATGCGAGTGCGCGTACTTTCAGCTAATGCTACATCTTCCGAAAGGTATAAGCGGGCACACACACGCACCTGCGCACGCAAATATATCATAGCAGCACACACACACACACACACACACACACATTATGTGTGCGTGTGTGTGAGACTTTCTGCGTGTACACGCATATGCACTCAAAGCTAAATATATGCGTTAATAGCAAGTACAAAGCGAAAACACTTATGCGCAAGCACACCCCCGCACACAAACACTCATTTTCATACAGTCGATTGCATATCCTTCGTGTGATATTTCATCTGCATCTATATATGTTATACTACACACACATACACACACACACTGACACACTTGTATATATTAAATACATATTCATACAAATATATGTAGTCATATATAAACACACACACATACACACACAAACATATATATCATTCCCCCTGTGTGTGTGTGCATATATATATATATATATATATATATATATATATATATATATATATATATATATATATATATATATACAGAGAGAGAGAGAGAGAGAGAGAGAGAAAGAGAGAGAGAGAGAGAGAGAGAGATAGAGAGAGAGAGAAAGAGAATGCTAGTTATATCCGGTTTATAGGGTTAGCCAGGGTTTACGTGTGTAAAGCTAAGCGCTTTATGGACGCGAAAATCTGGGTGACCCTATGAACCGTCCATAACTTACATTCTCTAAATATTCTTTTGCACTACAACCAAGTGTGTTTCTCTTTTGGATTTATATATATGTAGAAAGAGAGAGAGAGAGAGAGACACGTATACTACGACTATAGA
>NC_142931.1:78381521-78394021 GCF_046866305.1 Octopus bimaculoides | reverse complement strand
TTAATCATTTATTGTTGCTTATAATGATATGTCACAAAATGATATGATGCATGAATCTTCTATACAAAGTAGAAATACGATCGTTGATTGGAGTAATTTCAATTGAGCAATATGTGATACTTGGCTCGAACAAAATTCAATGCAAATCGGCGACATTAATGCTAATGGGCAACTAGTCGTTGCGCAGATAGTTCAAAAGACTTCAGTTTCCAGTGTGAGTTAGCTATGCACTGTCAATCAATAGGTCCCAAGTACAGTCACTGAAAGTAACTGGGCTTCATCTGATGGAACCCTGATTTTCTCACAGACAGCTCTATGTTGGTTGTTCAAGGGCTGGGAATGGAAACGAGCTATTTGTACTGGGCTCGATTCGGAAGACCAAAAAGGTTGTTCATCGTGCAGATTTGCAATAAGTTCCAAATAGAACTTTGAGGAAAACTGTTTATTGTTTGTAAAATATTGTTCAAGTTTAATGAAATTTAATATGTGGATAGGGGCTGGTGACTTTGATGGGTGGATGTGTGTGTGTGTAAGTGTGTGCGTCTGTAATGTTTGGGTGTGTGGATGATGGTATGGGTGCTGGGAAGTGGTCAGTGCTAGTGTGTGCGGGGTGGTGTTATGTGGTCTGGTGGTGTGTGGTGTGGCGTGGCAGTGTTGGGTGTGGGGATGCGAGGGTGGGGTGTGGATATGTGAGGGTGGGGTGTAGGTTTTGGGTGAGGATGTGGGGGTAGGGTGGGGTATGTAAATGTGGGATGTGTAGGGATGGGGTGTGGTGGTGGGTTTGGGATGTGTAGGGGTGGGATGTGAATGGAGGCGATATCGATGAAGGGAGAAGGTGGGTAGGAGTGAAGAGAGGAAGAAGGTGTCAGGGTAAGAGAGGAGAGGTGGTTAGGAGTAAAGAGAGGAAGTAGATGTGAGATGAAGAGAGTAGAAGAGGTGAGTCAGATGAAGAGGGGAGCTGAGCCCATGTGACGCAAAGGAGTAAAGAGAGAAGATGAATTTCTGTTCGCGGCGAAGGCGGGAGTCCGGATGGCCCCTGTGCAAAGACAATCCGAACACAGACAGGTGTTGTAATGAATGATCGGTGGAGCGGTGGAGAATTCCTTATGTACTTTTATTTGTAAACCCGGTTGTCAATATAACATGGTTTGTCATAAACACTTCTACTTTGTGGGTTTTTTGTCACTTTAGTTACAAATTAAGTTAATTAATTAATTCAACGGAATACACTGTCTGCCAGTCGTTGAGTACAGCATATTATCCTCCATTTTCTTATTGCTATATAAATTTAGGGTAAAATAACCCCCCCCTTTTACCCGCACCCACTTATTACACTTGGTATAACACTAGTGTAACAATAATTGGGTACCCTCCTAGGAGTATATTGGATAGATACTATCCCTTAGTGGGTTGAATCCTCAACCCCTAACTCTCTTGCATTATATATATATATATATATATATATATATATATATATATAATTTAATTTATATAAGGGCATTACTATACAATAATACCTCACGCTTAGAGGGACTCAATGTGAGGCATTATTGTATAGTAATGCCCTTATATAAATTAAATTATATATATTTATGGAACAAAATGATGGTTTTCTTTTCCTTATGAGGTTTTTTCACGCTAACTACTTCATAAATTCTTATAAAGTCTTTATCCTAATTCTATATATATATATATATATATATAAACAATATATGAGGATATGCATATATATGTACATGTATGTATATACGTTCATCTACATGTACATATAGATACATAACTGGGTACATGACGTGGCAAAAGAACAAGGACAAAATGGTAGACAAGGTGCAACAAACAAGCAGGCCACATAGAAACATCCCCTTCATCAGCTGCCACCATTAAAACTCCGGCGTTTCGAAGAATTAAGGCAGTACGCATCGTTAAAATGGTTCTTCCCACGAACGGAAGAAGTGGCGAACGGAAAACAAGACATATATATATATATATATATATATATATATATATATATATACATACACACATATATATATACATAAACGCACACACGCACATGCACGCACGCAAACACACACGTACACACACTCATATATACATACACACTTCACTCACCATGGAGAATAGGGCATACATATACACACACACACGGTCTCTCTTTCCCTCTCTCTCTCTTCCCTCCTCCACATAATATAGAGCCAGCTTTCACACAGTTTTTGTCAACCATATTCAACTTAAAAAGCATTGGTCCACCGAAATCTACGATAATAAAATGAAAAAAACACTTGCTTGAGATCCCTCACAGTAAAATCGAACCCAAATGGTCTTTTCTGCAAATCTTTGCCTCAAAACGAGAAGCCAAAATTATTCAAAAATAAATTTGTAATTTACAAAAGAAACCTAAAGAAGAAAGACAAAAACAGCTTTGTTATCGTAGAAAACATTTTATAGAAGGCTAGCTAGCAGTGTGGTTGAACATAAAGCACTGAAAGAAGAGAAAATGCTCATTTACAGTGGAAATATCATAACATGTAAGAATACAGCAGTGAGGCGTTACAAAACAAAAGCAGTTTAGCTCTGGCAGACAATATATTATTTAAAGCAAGCTATCAATACATTGAGGTTGAACATAAAAGGATAGTAACAGAATGAGATAAAACGTTAGTAACTATAAATAGTTACAAACAATCTTTGCACGACTTCAGAGCACACATACTTTCTTTGATGTTACTGGTGCTTTACGAACTGATTTTCTCTCTAGACAACTAGCTTTAATTTTTAAACAGAAGACCTATTGTAATAATCCTTTCTACTGAAGGCACAAGGCCTGAAATTTGTGGAGAGAAGATGAGTCGATTACGTCAACTCCAGTGTTTTATTGGTACTTAATTTATCGACACCGAAAGGATGAAAGGCAACGTCGACCTCTGGGGAATTTGAACTCAAAACTTAGCGGCAGACGAAATACTGCTAAGCAATTCGTCCGGCGTGCTAACGATTCTGCCAGCTCGCCACCTTAAAGCCATTTGTAATAATGGTTTCTAACTTGAAAATTATGATGCATATTTAGTGGGGAAAAGAGAAGAGTCGATAATATCCACCCGAATGCATGTAACTAATACTTATGCTATAGACTCCTGATAAATCAAAGCAAAGTTGACTTTGTGGGGATTTGATCTCAGAGGAAGGGAAATAAATTGTTCTAATAGGGCAAAGTTACCTGGGATCAAAGAATCCCGCAGAGTTTTGATTACCCTATGTGCCAAAAGCAAGTGTTCTACACTTCTGTTCACCCGGCTTAAAGGCGCAGGTTGCGATTATGACTTTACTCTCAGATATACAAACGCACCACACAGGAGGGACTTATTCTACGTTCTTTACTTTAAAAAGTTGGTAAGGACTTGCTAAAAGTGTGTCTTCAGTTCTTTTCAGTTTTGCTTTTCGTACATTTCTAGTTCGCCATGGTCGAAAAAGAGATAACTGCTTCCCACTTCTGGACAAAAGAAGATGGCGGAACGATGTTCACGATGGACTCAAGACAATAATTGTTCAAAAATCTACGCGCACCCATGGAAGGTTCGGTTGAAATCACTTCCGTTCCTGTAGTATTTATTCTGAGCTGACAATGGCCCTCTTCTAGCGCTATCAGACCAGGGATTTCTAGACGTTCTTTTACTTGTTTCAGGACTTATTCTTTGTAAGTCTAGTACTTATTCTATCGGTCTCTTTTTGCCGAACTGCTATTTTACGGGGAGGTAAACACACCAGCATCGGTTGTCAAGCGATATTGGGGAGACAAACACAGACACACAAACATATACACACACACACACACATATATATATATATATATATATATATATATACATATATACGACGGACTTCTTTCAGTTTCCGTCTACCAAATACACTCACAAGGCTTTGGTTGGCCCGAGGCTATAGTAGAAGACACTTTCCCAAGGCGCCACACAGTCGGACTGAACCCGGAACCATGTGGTTGGTAAACAAGCTACTTACCGCACAGCCACTCCTGCGCCTCTTGAAGTTTAAGAAATGAATGGGTAAAATGTCAATGGATCGAACTGGATAAATTTACATTTGATTCTAATATTGGTTTCAAATTTTGGCACAAGGTCAGTAAGTTGGGGAGAGACGGTAAGTTTATTATATTAAACACAGTGCTGAAGCGGTAATTACTTTATCGATGCCGAAAAGATGAAAGACAACATCGATGGAATTTGACCTCCGAATGTAAATGTGGACAAATATTTTGTCCGGTGCGCTAACGATTCTGCCAGCTCGCCGCCTTACTTTTCATTCTATAGGGTGAAACTGTTAAATATAAGAAATAATAATTTCTTAAAGTATGTGTTAATCCTCATGTACCCAGACTTTATGGACACCCTGGAGTATTAGGCGACGAGCAGGCAGAATTATTACTGCACCGGACAATAAGCTCCCCAGCATTTCGTCTCTCTCTGATTTCTGAGTTCAAATTCCGCCGAGGTCGACTTTGTCTTTCAACAATTTCAGCGTCAATAAATTGAGCACTGGACAAGTACTGGGGTTGATGTAATCAACTTGCCTTCTCCACTGAAATTTCAGGCCTTGTGCATATAGTAGAAAGTACCACTTGAACATTGAAGTCGATATAATCGACTTATTTCTTCCTCTAGAATTGCTAGATTTGTGTCATAATTTGAAACCAATATTACAGATGAATTAACTATGTTATCGGTACATGTGTGCTGTCGCGATATCATAACTTTCTTAATTATGGGGTTATACTGTTTAGACATGTTTCTTTACTCTCCTAACTTCACTTTTAGCGGCGTTAATAAATCAGTATTGGAACTTTCCATGCAGTTCCAAAGCCAGTCTTTAGTAAAGCGATGCAATTCCTCTCTATCATACTTTGGAATTTACCAAATCATATTTAGTGTGTGATGGACACAAATTACAAATCCACCTTTAAATTTATAAATAAGAAGAGTACAACAGCTTGTAAATAAAATAAAAAATTCATCATGGGAATAAATTTTATTTCTGTAGCTTACAAGAATTAGATTAATGCGTCACCTACACAAACCGTTCTCCCGCCATACCTAAACCAACTGACAACCCAGATGAAGACAAACAGAAGCCTGCTCCGTGTCAGTGGTATTATCTAACTGTATTGGATCTCTTACTACTAAATACTCTTATCTAAGCATTCCCTCTAGGTATTAAACCCTGAACGAGATGTAAAGTGACCTTAGCTAATATATACAATAAATTTACTTAGATATTATATTCTCTATCCTTGTTTAGTAATAAAAAAACATTCACAAAACACTGTGGATCTATCTATCTATCTATCTATCTATCTATCTATCTATCTATCTATCTATCTATCTATCTATCAATATATATATATATATATATATATATATATATATATATATATATATATATATATTTATATACACGCACACACACTTGCATGCACACACGCACGAATGCCCGCGTGCACACACACACACACACACATTAGCTACACCTATAATTACATACTCTATGCCACGAATTATTGAAATAGCAATTTTGTAAACTCACATTTTATGTCAAAGGCAATAATAATAATAATAATAATAATAATAATAATAATAATAATAATAATAATAATAATAGTATATTACAAGACATTTCAAAACCGTTCTTGAAATTTCACAATCTCAGCCTATAATGCTATAATAACATTTGTTGCTGCCCAAATTTAAAGTAAAGTGTAATGTTTCTTAATTAAAGACCGGAATCTATTTTATTGGAGAAATTGCAGAAAGAACAGCAAATGAGACACTTATTGCATAATATGCAAATCACAAGAAATGATAATGGTAGTCTTCAAAGATATAATGCATTAAGATTGCAAACACGTAAAAGGATGGAATTTGGATAACGCAAGCCAACCATTTCTTTTCAACCATGCTTTCTAACTATTATATTTATCTATCACATCAGCAAACGAAGCATATAGCAAAACGAATATTATGACTTCAATCAAGGAGAGAGATATTGATGCATATATTCAAAAGATGTTTACAGTCGAACATATATTTCCATTTATATACGCATTTATACTTACATAGATGCTGAGAAGCCTATATAGAGGCATTCATCCAAACATCAACATATATATATATATATATATATATATATATATATATATATATATATATATACATTATGCGAGCGCTGTATATATATACAAACATAGAGAGAGAGAGAGAGAGATGAAGAATAGATAACTACACTGATACAAACAAAAACACACATAGCACTCATACCGATAAATATTCGTTCCAATGAGAGTTCATATATACTATTTCATGAGTTCACACAACGCCATATTATATATATGTATCTATATACTTATATATATATATATATATATATATATATATATGTGTGTGTGTGTGTGTGTGTGTGTGTGTGTGTGTGTGTGTGTGTGTGTGTGTGTGTGTGTGTGTGTATGTGTGTGTGTGTGTGTGTGTGTGTGTATGTATCTATCAATGCTTACATACATATACTTGGACTGATATATGCAAAAGAAGACCTATATTTATAATATACAAATATATGTGTGCATCACTTTCTACATTTCTCTTTATACATACATACATGCACACACACACACACACACACACACACACACATATATATATATATTCAGATACAAGTGTATATATGAGCATAAATAGTTGAATAAATATATTTATTGGCTGGGAGATATACATCGAAAGTAATTTAGTTAAGCAAATAAACACACGGTTACGCATAAACGTGGTTATATACATATATATGTTCGTGAGCGTGGAATATAAGCGACTGAACAAGAATATCCTGACAGAAATATGTGCATGCATGCATGTATGTGTGAATAAATGACGTATATGTATGAGTGTATATAAACAAATCCGCATGCTTATATATATATATATATATATATATATAAATATATATATATATATATATATATATATATATAATCATTTTTATGCGTACGTATATTCATATATTTCATATATTTCTTTTCAATATCATATCCGACATCTCTCTCAAATGTTTCCTAGAAATCCATTTATTCCATGATGCTTTGATTACAGAAGCAGTTTAGATAACCACAGAACCACCCCCATATATACATACATATATATATATATATATATATATATATATATATATATATATATATATGTACGTATGTATATATATATATATATATATATATATATATATATATATATATATATATATATATATATATATATATATATATATATATATGTATGTATGTATGTATGTATGTAGGTATGTACGTATGTATGTATGTATGTACGTATGTATGTACGTATGTATGTATGTCTGTACGTATGTATGTACACGTTCACAACTGGGCTTGTAGTTTTCTTTATTCATTATTTTATCGTTTTACGTATCAAGCCATCTTCAATAAGCATTTTTTTTCTACACTATCACATTTTTTCATAGTATTCTGTTATTTAAAAAAAAACACACACCCAAGTAAATAACAACAACAGCCACAATAATAATAATAATAATAATAATAATAATAATAATAATAAGAAGAAGAAGAAGAAGAAGAAGAAGAAGAAGAAGAAGAAGAAGAAGAAGAAGAAGAAGAAGAAGAAGAAGAAGAAGAAGAAGAAGAAGAAGAAGAAGAAGAAGAAGAGCAATAATAATCGTAATAAAATTTCTTTTATTGCCCAATAAAAGAAGGTTAATGGCGGAACTGTTGAATTTGATTAAATTTCTCTTTACACACACACACACACACACACACACAAACATTTGTTCAAGAACTTTGATATAAGCTATATATGATGGTAGAATTTATGTATTTTTTCAGATCTATCATCCTAAAATATTTCTATTCGGCTTCCCTATCACTTATAAGGAGGAGAAATGAAATAATATCACTACCACGCTCTCAATCTTCCCTTATATACGTTTGATATCTGAGCTGTAAGAAAAATGTCACCCCAAACCCCACTCCCAACCGCACTTATTACATGAAAGTAAACCCAAGTTATTATATGAAGTTAAATGAGAGCCTTTGCGTGCTCATTCGACCCGCTGGAAACAGCAATCCAATGTCCTTGGAAACCTACATTGCCATCCTCATGACTGTGTGGTCGCTCGACTTACTAGATTAGCAACCAAATCTCCCACAATTCCACACTGTCATCTTGAAAACTGCGCAGTGCTCTTAGTTGTCGGAAAAAAAAAGGAGCCTAATCTCTCTCAAATCTCACTCTACCATCTCTACAAAAGGAAAACACAGGTCATCCTGTACAGTGTAGTTCATGATATGCAATATCTAGAAATAAATATGGAATGGTCACGACGAGAATGCCGTTTATAGTTCTGTTGATTAGAGATGACCTGGTGTAAAAACAATAACCATTAAATTTGCTACAATTGTTAAAACATAATTAATTTTTTTAAAAATTCATTGCCGTTTTGTGTACATAAACGTTGCCAGAAGTGTCAGAGCGTCAGTCAAAGCCTTACGATTTTTCCTATCTCTTAGTGTTCTAATTTTAAATCCTGCCGTGACCAACGGCCAACTTTCATCCTTCCAAGGGCTAAATAGCACACTTGTCGAATTCTGGGATACTTTTTTCTTCTCTTCCTTTCATTCTTCCCGAATCTCCACGAAAATTGTGACACCAACGATAGCTGAAGCAATTACATTGCTACAAATAAAACGTGAGACATCTACAATAAAGAGGATAAATGCTATGAAAGGAAGTGTGTTGCTACGTAGTCGAACGAAATATTTAGTCGATTAATCAAAAAGTTTTCGACTTACTGCTATGCTACCACGAACAAAGCATGAAATAGTGGTATGATCCCAACCAGTCAGGCGTTCAGTGCATGTTTCATTCTTGATTGACTTCTTCAATTAACACTTCCTTTTATTTCTTGATAATCCCAGCTTTTTTAAAATTTAATTTTTGACAGAGGAAGGTTACCAGATTAAGCTCCTTTTCATGATTGTTCACGTTTATTCAAATAAAAACAATCTGGGTTACTTTGATACTTTAAACATTTGATTTTAAAGGTAAAATTCTCTTGAGTATCATATTAAATAATCCTTTCTACTATAGGTATAAGACCGAAAACTTTGCTAGAGGAGCTTAGTCTATTTCATTGACCTCAGTACTTAAC
This sequence comes from Octopus bimaculoides, assembly GCF_046866305.1. Lineage (NCBI taxonomy): Eukaryota > Metazoa > Mollusca > Cephalopoda > Octopoda > Octopodidae > Octopus > Octopus bimaculoides. The sequence continues at coordinate 78,384,790 of NC_142931.1, read as the reverse complement.
TGGTACTTTATTTTATCGACTATAAAAGAATGGCAGGTACAGTGGACCTCGGTGGAATTTGAACTCAGAATGTAAAGTCGGTAGAAATACCGATAATCATATTGTCCGGTACAGTAACGATTCTACTAGCTTGCCTCTTTAACGCAATAAATATCGAATTAAATAAATAAATTAGAACCGATATGGAGATAGTCCTTAAATATAACTTACATGTAATATATGAATGTATGTTGTAAATCGTGAGATATACACTTACTAGTTGTATTTCAATTCTTGTTATTAATTTACGAATTAAAAACAGCCCAAGTGATGTAAATATTATCGGTTGCACATATATAGTGTGTGTGCTTTGTTTATACGCCAAATTTGCCCCTGGAAAGCTCACTATAAGACGCTAAGTGTTAAAGAACATTTGGCCTGTGATATCCAGGTGTTTTTTACCACTTGACATCGTATAAGAAGAATTCCCTAGACGCTATCCCGCAGCAAAATTAGCGTATAAACAAAACACATACACGATGTATGTGCGACCGTTAATGTTATTTTTATTATTTTCAGTTAACTAACTCTCTAATTAACTAATTATTTGTTTTGAGAAATCGTTTGATCAGTCAATCAGGTCGTTTGTAAGAGCCTTTCCCTCAAATCTTGCGACCTTATTAATACTTTGATCCGTGTTAATGTGCACTTTCTAATAATAATCACCTGCTTATTATATCTTTGCTCCAGTATTTATAGTTTATAACGTTTGAATTGTGTGTGTGTTGAATGTTTTTATAATGTTGTTGCACGTACTTTTATGCTTTAGTAATCAGAGTTTATGTGGTTCGCGTTTACGTTAGTGCTCGTGCGTGCGAGCTTTATTACTTATGTCTACTTTTGATAAGTCACTATAGTTTGATGTGTTGGATTGGGTTCTGACTGTTTGACATCTCACTTCCTGTTTCTACTCAAATATTTGTCTTACCAACGAATATAAATTCATCGACACATCCACCCACGGGATTCAATATTGGTTTCAAATTTCGGCACAAGGTCAGCGAATTCGGGGTGGGGTAACTAGATTACATCGACCCCAGTACTCAACTGGTACTTCATTTATCGAACCTGAGAGAATGAAAAGTTGACCTCGGTAGCAATTTGAACTCAAAACGTAAAGACGGGCGAAATATCACTAAGATTTATGCCCGGCATTCTAACGATTCTGAGAGCTTGCCATCGACAGGACTTAATATAAAAAAAAAAAAACAGTAAAAGCAGCGATAGATAGGCATGAGAGCTGAAATCAGAGACTAATTCTGTCCTCGCTACCCACATACATGCACACACATATATATTATTGCTGTCAAAAGAAGTTTAGAAACTTTGAGAGAACGTATGGGATAATTCGTTTTTGACGATTAAATCCGAAGCTGAAAAGCTATAAATAATATATACGCGTAAGTTGTGTGTGTGTGTGTGTGTGTGTGTGTGTGTGTGTGTGTGTGTGTGTGTGTGTGTGTGTGTGTGTGTGTGTGCGCGTGTGTGTGTAAGTTTCTATATGTGCATCTGAGGTACATGGTTCACGCAAGAAAGATATGCAGGTCTCCTTAGTTTATCTAAATATGTATCAGAGTCTAGAAAGCATAGTAAAATATATCACATGCCTCGTTAGAATGCACTCTTATGCTTAACATTTTCATGACAGACAATGGTAAATCAACACAAAGCTGTGTCATGATTATTTTCCCACGATACACTACATGGAAATTATTTTTCTGCGATAGCCATCATGTTACATCTCTATTTCCCATTTAGATCTGGTCATTTCTCGTCCAGAAGATGACAATAACCAGATCTATACGATGCCCTACAACAGCCAAATGATTGATATTTTGTGCTCTGGCCATAATATGGCACTTCAAGAAATATATGACCGAGACACTTAACTTTTTCGCCCAAATCTTTCCTTTGGACTGAAATTATGTACTACAAAGTTGAAAAGGAATAGCTCACCGTTGAAAGCAGTGGAATGCCTAATAAAGTGAGAAGTTCATTAGTTTGTTATCGTCTTTATCAGTTTAGTTCCTGTTTGGATAAAGCAACGGGAAACCGACTCAAAGGCATTTCCATTTTGAATCATTTTCCAATGAAGATGTTCCACATGACATGGACGTCTCCTCTCTCTCTGCCCTTTCGTCCGTTACTACGACAGTGGTTTCTATTTCTTTGTTGCTCAGATCACCCTTACATTCGGAGTCATACTCACCTTTTTTATCTCCCTTTATCAAACTGTATTGTCTCTACTCCACTCCCCGTCGCCAAGTTTCATGCAAATTCCTTGTCCTCTTCAGAATGTTATTCCATTCGAATCCTCTCCCTGTCCATACTTTTCCTTCAATTCACAATTTGAAACACTTCAAGAACAAAGAAAAACCGTGTTGTTTGCACCATCCTCCAAGATTCTGCAAACACTATGGGCACATAGTCTTCCTCCAGGCCAGACCATCATTAGTATTGCAATGGTATTACAGGAAGAATCATTCCAATCCCATTCCATTCGTATCTTCATTCCTAACAAACTTGATGATCCCACAAAGTCAGTGAGTTTGTCAAAGATGATTTGATAACAGCATTCAGTGCAGGGCGTACAACTTCGGAAGTGATCGGAATTGGCCAGTTTACAAATCTTGTTTTGTGCATCAGTAAATCCGTTTGAAAAATCAATATTCACAAGACGGAAAGAAATTGCTAAACTGAAAGAAAAAAATATTTAAAAAATTCCAGACGATCAACTACCAAATTGAACAAAAAAATGAAAAATAACAGAGAGAGAGAGAGAGAGAGAGAGAGAGAGAGAGAGAAAGAGAAAGAGAGAGAGAGAGAGAGAGAGAGAGAGAGAGAGAGAGAGAGAGAGAGAGAGAGAGAGTGAGAATGAAAGAGAAAAGAAATACATTTCTTTCTGTGAAGGTCGAAATAATCTGGAATCTAATTTTATCACTGATTGCTTTAAATTACATGGAAAATTTACTTTCAGGAAAAAAATGCAAAACAAATGTTTTGTCAATTAATCAATTGTGGATTGAAGTGCTAAATCTCTACACACGTACACGTATAAGCATGTATGTCTATGTATATAGATATATGTATGTATATATGTATATATAAATGTTGAACACACACACATACACACACACACACACACACACACATGTATGTATGTACGTACGTACGTATGTATGTATTTATGTATGTATGTATGTATGTATGTATGTGTATCTGTATGTGTG
>NC_142931.1:78361521-78379021 GCF_046866305.1 Octopus bimaculoides | reverse complement strand
CTTTTTTTAAAAATAAATACTATTATTTTTTTTATCTTATCCTTTGTAGATAAATGGTTTCGTGTAGATGTTGATAGTGATGGTGGTGATAGAAAATTGTCTGGGAGAGGATATATTGGTGTATGTATGTGTATGTATACATATATATGTGTGTGTGTATGTGTGTGTGTGTGCGTGCGTGTGTGTGTATGTGTCTATGTGTTTGTGTTTGTGTTCAGCGTAAATGCAAAATGAATAATACGTTTCTTGATACAAGCGTAACAAGTTATTTGTGAAAATTACAAACAGAAACGAACGAATTATGTTAATCTCTCCTCTTTTCCTCCTCTTCTGCCCGTCCTCCTCGTACTCTACCACCACCACCACCACAACCACCAGCACCAATACCGTTACCGCCACCACCACCCCAACAACCATCACTACTGTGTTGTTATTCTTATATATGTTGTGGGTGTTATCCTGTCGATCGATTAGTGTTTGCCAGCCACGTTTTGAATAAGATTCAATTCATTATCATTGTTAAACTTTCGTATTTTAGGGGTCAGTTCGTTTGCTCCTCATGACCTAATCTTCATCCTCTTTGACAAATGCTCCATCTTTTGCGACTTGTAACTTCTCTATCAGTCTCCTCTTTCGAGAGATCTGATTGTGCTATATTTGTGCTCACAGGCGTTTCTTTCAGCCCTTATTGTTTGCCGAAAAGATATATTCAAAACGTATCTCTTGCACACCTGTAGTAGGTATTATTGTTGCTGACGTCGACCTCGCCATTTGTTGTTGTTTGTATCACTTAGCTACTGACCACCGGTGCATGTGACAGTGTTGCAACCGGGGCAGGGGTGGCGGTACTGTACGGCACTCCACTCCCACTCTCTTCCCTGTGGGTCAGAACGCCTTAAGTTGACTTAGTTCTACCACAAAGGCAACGTTTAAGGTTTCCACTGTCTACAACCAGCCGCATCTATTAGCATTCTCCTAAATAAAAATAGTCTTGGATGCCAAGAATACCTTTTGGAATAACTAAGAAAATGGAAAAAATTTCCAGCAGGCAGCTCAGCCGGTATCTGAGAGGTTCAGGGTTCGGTTCTCTGTAGCTGCCTGCTGGCAACTTTTTTTTTCTGTCTTCCAGGGGTGTCTACCCAATTTTCTTGACTGTTTTCACAGTCATTATCTACATTATTTACATTTGACGGATATTTGTCCTCATCTTGTTTGTTGTTAACGCAACGTTTCGGCTGATATACCCTCCAGCCTGTCTTGGGGAACAACATCGAAAATAACCTTAGGAATGAGAACCCTGGTTCGAAATTTCCCCAAGATACCCGATGAAGGCTGGAGGGTATATCAGCCGAAACGTTGTATAAACAACAAACAAGATGAGGATAAATATCTGTCAAATAATGTACGTAATTCCTCATCTCCTAAATATAGAACTGTATTTTCACAGTTATTCCGCGTTTGAAATTTACTTTATTTTCTATATAATTGTAAAGTACCAACCCACTCGACGCTTCCAAGTTTGCTGACAATATATGTATATAGGCGGAAATTGAAAGAAGCCCGTCGTATTATATATATATTTGTGTGTGTGAGAGAGAGAGAGATGGGGGTGTATTAAAAAATCACTATATAGAATGAGATAACTTAGCCCTTGACCAATGCTTACAACTCCGTGTAGAATCTAACTTTATTCAAATTTCAATTTGTATTATATAAATTTCTTTCTGTATTATATAAATTTACGAACTGTATATCTGAGAACAGAATGAAACAGATGATTTAGTGTGTTTTTATATTGTGACATCATAATTTACACGATCTTTACACATGTTTCACTATCGGAAACGAGTATGTCGTGCTGTAGTCGTCATGTAGACGATTGCATAATCACGCTGAAACGTTAGATCTTCAGAAGAATGTAGTAATTTAACCATTGTTATGTACCAACCACTGTTGGTATGCAGCACTAAATGAGACCTGCGTGTAAGTTTTGGAGAACGTTGTATATATATAGCCATCAAGAAAGAAAGGTTATGTTATCAAAAAGATAAATAGAGAAAGAAAGAGGCAAAGGTAATAACTGTGATCAGACTGTCTACGGGGAAAAGGAAATTCAGTACTTAAACTATCTTAGATCAAAGAAAATTTGAAGTTGGTAATGCAATTGCCTATGTAACAATTACCATACATCGTACTAGTATATGCTAGTGAAATACGTGTAAAATTATGTAAATTCTTATTAAAATGCTAAACTTAAATCTCCTCTTTTATTCTATTTTGAGATTTGTATGTTCTGTAGTAATTTTTAGGGCTTCTTGCTCGCTTTTGCAGATGGTTTTTACCATCTTGTAACGTTTACCTCTCGATATGCAGATTTCTGCGGACTTCAATTTTACGAAGAATTTCTTGATTTTAGCTGGAAATGGATCCTGCAAATTTGTCTGCGAACTATTCACCAGAAAAAAAATGGTATCTTTTTCTTTTTCTTCTTTTTAATGTCTGTTTCTTCTTCGGCGGAAAGCAACATCACTCTGGAGCGAACATTATCGTTCTTCTATTTTTTAAACCACTTCTGATTGTCCTTGATGTATGTTTGTTGACGATTGGTTTGTGGAGTGGACAAAATATACTCCATATAGTTTTATAGTTGTCACTATTGATGTTTTCCTTGTTGTGAGTGTTGTTCCTTGTTACTGGTCTTTTTTTATGGTTTCCATTGTTGTTGTTGTTGCACTTGTTGCTGATCTTGCAGTTACTGCTGTTATGTTACTACCATTTCTCTCGTTAATCTATAGTGACGTCAATGTATTGTAGCAGTAGATAATGGCATAGCAATGACGTCAAAATCGTTGTCGTCATTGCGACCATACCGCTGTTTGTTCTCAATTCGAAAAATTCCACACATTATTCCTCTAAATACGGATACATACACTTTATTTTATTGAAAAAGAAGATATCAGTTTCTTTTCTTTTTTTTTTAATTGCAATTTTATTGAACAGAATCACCAACCTATGAAATATTTCATAACAGAAAAAAAAACCGCGCCTTATTAATGTGCGTCAGCTTCGCGATAAAGTTATTAAGGGAAGACAAAATAACACTAAAATTCTCATTTTTCGGCCAAAAATAACAAAACAAGTGAAGCTTATAAAAACACATTCCCGTGGTACTCAGAGAAAATAATAATAATAATCCTTTCTACTATAGGCACAAGGCTTGAAATTACATCGACTCCAGTGCGTAACTGGTACTTATTTCATCAATTCCAAAGTCGGCCTCGACGGAATTTGAACTCAGAACGTATACACGGGCGAAATACTGCTAAGCATATTGCCCGGCGCACTAACGGTTCTGCTACCGTTTGTCTATTAACCATTAAGGGTTTACAAAAAAAAAAAAGATGCAGGACACCTAAACAGAAATAATTGTTAAAATAAAATTTTAACAATAAATAATTCCCCATAAGAGGGGGGCTTCTGAGGACTAACCGTAGAAATCCCACTAAACCACGACGCATTTGGCCATTGTCTTCTTTCAATCCAAAGGTGCATGCTTTGTGTAGGCCTACTCATTCGCACTATGCTCGCGACCGTCATCCAATAATGATAATAATAATAATAATAATAATAATGACAAGAAAAAGAAGAAGAAGAAGAATCCTTTCTACTAAAGGCACTAGGCCTGAAATTGTGGAGCAAGGGACTAGTCAATTACATCGACCTCAGTGCATAGCAGGTACCTATTTCATTGACCACGAAAAGATGAAAGACAAAGTCGACCTCAGCGGAATTTGAACTCAGAATGTAAGGTCTGACGAATTGTCACTAAGCATTTTGCCCTGCGTGCTAACAATTCAGCCAGCTCGGGGCCTTCCATAATAATAATAATAATAATAATAATAATAATAATAATAATAATAATAATAATGATGATGATGATGATGATGATGATGATGATGATGATGATGATGATGATGATGATGATGATGATGATAATAATAATAATAATAATAATAATAATAATAATAATAATAATAATAATAATAATCCTTTTTACTGGATACACAAGGCCTCAATTTTGTAGGGAGAAGACTAGTCGATTACATTGACCCCAGTGATTCACTGGTACTTAATTTATCGATCCCAAAAGGATGAAAGGTAAAGTCGATCTCGGCGGAATTTGAACTGTGAACGTAGCGACAGACGAAATACCGCTAAACATTTTGTCCGGCGTGTTAACGATTCTGCTCGCCGCCCTCCATAATAATAATAATAATAATAATAATCCTTTCTACTGGAGGCACAAGGCCTCAAATCTGTGGGGAGGGGACTGACTAGTCGATTACACTGACCCCAGTGTTTCACCGGTACTTAATTTATAGATCCCAAAAAGATGAAAGGCGAAGTCGACCACGGCGGAATTTGAACTCATACTGCTAAACATTTTGTCCGGCGTGCTAACGATTCCGCCAGCTCGTCGCCTTCTATAATAATAATAATAATAATAATAACAATAATAGTAATAATCCTTTCTACTATAGGTACAAGGCCTTTTTGTGGGGAGGCAAGTCAATCACATGAACCCCAGTGCTTGACTGGTACTTAATTTATCGGCCCGGCCCCGGAAGGATGAAAGGCAAAGTCGACCTCGGCCAAATTTGAACTCAGAACGTAGCGACGGGCGAAAGACCGCTAAGCGTTTTGTACAGCATGCTAACAATTCTGCCAGCTCACCACCTTTCGTAATAGTAATGATAATAATAATATTATTATTAGTAGTAGTAATAATAATAATAATAATAATAATAATAATAATAATAATAATAATAATAATAATAATAATAATAATAATAATAATAACAATAATAACAACAACAACAAATGCAGTACCAAGTGTTGGCTGTCATGGCTTCTGATCTTAACTGATTGAAAGTGTTATCATGTACGTCTTGGCATAAAAGATGGGCTATAGCAAATATTCTGCTCAATACCACAGATCTGCTTGTCAGTTGCTTGACCTTAGGTAGTTGAGCATGTCCCTTAGTGGCTGACGACATGTGCATCACTAAGCACGAGCAGAAGTAGTGAGAGAGAGAATCATAACCATGAGTTGAGAGGAATTCTGTGGGGTTGTGAATAATTCACCTTTGGAAACATGGGTGCTTCGTTCAACATCCTTAAACAGCCTTTTGAGCGGGGTGGTCTACTCGACCGGAAGAAAATTCTAACTGGGCTCCGCCTTCAAAGTCATGCACTATTTATCTTGATATGAGATCACATTGTCGCGCACATCTGGTTGTGATGCATGTGCCTGGTGTACCTTTATCAGACGGGTAGTCATGATGGGTATACGTGGCTTTTTATATTTTACTCTAGTGTCAATTTGATGGCATGCACTGCTCTCTCACTCAATAATAATAATAATAATAATAATAATAATAATAATAATAATAATAATAATAATAATAATAATAATTGGGATTTCAAATTTTGGCACAAGCCCATCAATTTTGAGAGAAAAGGAATTAGTCGACAAAATCGATCCCAGTACTTGGCTGGTATTTATTTCACCAACTCCAGTAGGATAAAGGTGGAGGCGCAATGACCCAGTGGTTAGGGCAGCGGACTCGCGGTCGGAGGATTGCGGTTTCAATTCCTAGACCGGGCGTTTTGAGTGTTTATTGAGCGAAAACACATAAGCTCCAGCAGAGGGTGGTAGCGACACTTGTACTCTTTTGCCCCAACTTTCTCTCACTCTTTCTTCCTATTTCTGGAGTAGCGCTGCGATGGACTGGCCATCGCCATACGCCATAGAAACCGGGAAACTGAGCCCATGTGCCTGGCTAGGCTTTGAAAGGGCGAAAAGAAAAGAAAAAGTAGGATAAAGGCAAAGCTGCCATCGGCAGGAATTGAACGGGCTTTTCCTTCCTTTCTTTTTTCTTTTTTTTTTCATAATCCCTAATCCCCAAGCCAGAATGGTTAGGTTATTCAGTTAAACCAATTCTAATATTTGACTTTTACTTTATTTTTAACGACCCTGAAAGGATAAAAGACGAAGATAATTTCCGCGGGATTCGAATTTAGAAGGCAAAGTACCAGAACAAAGTACATGGAACTTTTGTTTCCCCACTTTTACAATTCTACCAATTCACATGATGAATAATACTGGTAATCATCATGGATTATTTATTGGCCACAGGGGTCTGCCAGGCAATAAACAGATATATCGTACAGAAGAGACACAAAAACAAGCGGAAGTGTTGTACAGATTCTATAAACGATGTTGGTGGTAACGGTGAGAGAATATAATGATAATAATAATAATAATAATAATAATAATAATAATAATAATAATAATAATAATAATAATAATAACAATAATAATAATAAAAGTGGATGAAAATGTAATTGCATTTCATGCTAACAAGCAAGCCACTATGTTGATGTATTATAGAATTAAACGGTTCTTCAAGCAATATTGATGCAGCAGTCATTGTAATTAACTTCCATACGGCAGATCTTATTAGCTTTTAGCAGCAGGAAATATTTTCTTTGTAGGTTCGATTACGTTAAAATTAGCCGTTGGCATAAATTGCGATAAGGAATGTAGGAAATATTGATTTTTGTTTTCTATATTTTTCACAATGGCACAAGGTTATACATCTGAAGTTAAGGGAGATGTAATGGACTGAATCGACCCAGTACAATTACTGGGGTTTAATCAAGCTTGTAAAGGGTGTTTTTACGTTGTGGCTCGATCAGCTAGAAATATTAGCCAATATCGCTCAAAACGTACTCCGCTGTCTTAAAAAAAAAAAGATAAAGGATACATTGGATTATTATGTCGGAAATACAAAATGGCTGAAAAAAAACAAATAAACAAAATAACAAATCGGCAATGGGCTTGGATGGAGCGCTTTTGATCACAAACCTGCTGTATCAGTTGTGGCCTGGGACCAAAATACAATAACAAAAACAATAATAAATGGTACTTAACTGTACCAGCGACGGAGTCTCTACGTAATCGTTCACACTGCTATAAATAATACCCTCATCTCCATCATATCATGACTACTGATTTTTTTTTTTTTTAAACTAAGGAGCGATCACATAAGATTTATTACCCTAGGTCAGTGATAGGCAAACTGCAGCCCGCGGGACTTTCTGAAAGGCACACATAAAGGAAAAATAACCTTGGATAGTTTTAATGGCGCTGCCCATCTGATGATGAGCCATGTTGTATGGGGCCCGCTTCCCGAAAAAAGGTTACCCATACTGGCTCTAGATGCTCTATGATTGGTTAAAAAAACGGAATTGGACACGACTTTGATCATTTATCTGCATAATAAAGGTAAAAGTGGGACTAAACAACTGATACTAGTTCTTATATAACGATGTGGGGTGGGGTGAAAAACAAAACCATATCCGGTAGAATTTAAACTCAAAATGCAAAATGCAAAATTAAATTGTATAATCACATTTTCTACAGCACTTTAACGATTTTGCCATTACAACTCTGGTAGGGAAGCATAAAATGTGATAGATTGATAGCATTTGATAACGTACATCTCTCACATGTGTGTCCGTGCGTATCTATCTATCTATCTATCTATCTATCTATCTATCTATCTATCTATCTATCTGACATTTCTGTGATACACGATCCCTATTGATCGGCTTCCGATTTTTTTTTCCTTCTTTCCACGATCCCTTTTGATCGAAATTCTACCCCCCACCCACTTTTTTTCTCTTCTCAAAAAGAACAGCTCTACTTTGTATTTTGTCCCCTCTGTATTCAGCCCAGTGTGGCCAATAAAGAAACATATCTATCTATAAGACTGATTGTTATGTCAGTCAAACAGTGACCATTGGTTTCACATCTGTAAAGCTCTGAGCTGAACAAGCGACTTGTCAAACGCGAATGACCGGAGGCATATAACCTCTCTGCCTCCGGTCTTTTGAATTTGATGAGTCGCCTATACAGTTAAGCACTCTATAGGTGCAAAGCGAATGGTCACTCTCTGACCGGTCATAACAATCAATCTTCTAAAATATATTATTGCTCTAGTGTCTTAGAGTGTGCGTCTTTTACGGATATATGAACTACTGACGATATATACATACATGCATAAACACACACACACACACACATGCATAGATAGATAGATAAATAGCTATAAACAAATACGCGCGCGCACACACAAATATATAAACAGATATATATATATATATATTTTTAAGTATAGTAATATTTGAAACTCAGTCATGTACTTGAAGGCTTACTCAGTATGATTTTTCGCAAAACACAGCTGACGGTAACTTCGAAGTTTTGGTCAGGTAACAATGGTCGATCAGTCCGCTGAAGGCTATGCTGCCGAAACTTAGAAGAAACTGGCCACCGCTTCTTCGTAGAAATAAAATATATATATGTGTATTTCTATCTATCTATCTATTTATCTATCTATCTATCTATCTATCTATCTATCTATCTATCTGTCTATCTATCTGTCTATCCATCTAGCTAGCTAGCTGTCTGTCTGTCTGTCTCTATGTCTGTCTATGTATGTATGTATGTATGTATCTATTTATCTATCTATGTTTCTTTCTATCTTTCTCTTTGTCCTTTATGGCTCTAGTTATATTTTATCTCCTTTTCTCAAAAGAACCAAATTCAACGGAACATTGATAATCGAAGAAAAGATATTTCATTGATTTTTATTCCTTAACAAATCAATTGTGTTATACATGGCTATTAATCGATGATAATTTTGTATGTAGATATATTTCTGCTATTGTAGTAATTGGTTAAACATCAAAGATATCATCGTACTTCAGTAATATGCACATGTGTGTATGTGTTTGAATATGCATCTACATGGTATATATGTGTGTGTGTATGTGTGTATACACACACACACACACACACACACACACACACACAAAGGGAATGAGAGAAAAAGAGAGAAAGAGGGAGTGACGCACGTACACTCACACACATATAGATAAATATAAATATAAATAAATAAATATATATACGTCGGCGTGTCACTCTCTCTCTCTCTCTCTCTCTCTCTTTCTCTTTCCCTCTTATACTTTTCCTTTGTGTATATATATATATATATATATATATATATATATATATACACACGTAAATCGTAATCGGTATATCGGTATTAATGTTTTATATAAATTACACGTGTTTCATAAAACCGACAAGCATCAATTACATTAACATAAAACTCAATTACGTGATCAATTTTGCCGACCACATTCATCGGCATTACCGGTGAAAAAATAAAGGGCCACTGAGTGTGGGGGGGGGGGCTATTGGCACTTGTTCACGTAATTGAGTTTTATGAGCATGTAACTGACATTTGCCGGGTTTATAAAACATAATACCAATTATGTTTTCTGTGTCGCTGAAAAAGTCATGGACGGAATGTCAGTTTGAAATGCCATTGACAATGAGAAAGCACAGAGACGATAATCATCTGCGAAGATGGAGCAATCACTAGGAAATATATGTAGTTTGATTTTACCTGCTGCATTCTCTCAAATTGGATTTTCATTCGCGTTCATAGCGACCCAAGTTGCTAACCATGAAGGACGTATAAAAAAAAATCAGCTTATCGAACTTCGATATGGGAAAAAAACCTACAACCATCTACGCCAGTAAAATATTGTTCCTGAAAGTTATTTTATTCCTACTACAAACTGCTCGAAGCTTACTAACTTCCTACACCTAGATCATCGCACCTTACACTTACGTATGTATGTATGTATGTATGTATGTATGTATGTATGTACGCATGTATTATAGCTCTATTAAGTCGGATGGCACAAATGCACAGAAATTATTATGGCATGACTGACCGTGGTTGAGAGCAAGAGAAATGCGTACTGTTATTTTCGACTTGAATGAAATCCTTCATATTTACCACCGATATTGAATTCTTGGAGTTATATATACCCTACTCAACAAACCTGTTATATACACATATATATATATATATATATATATATATATATATATATATATATATATATATATATATATATAATCATATATATCTATCTTTCTTTCTCTCTTTCCTACGTCTCTCTCTCATATATATATATTAATATAAATTATGTAAATTCATAAGATATAAGATTTCATACGTATATATACATATATGCTTATAAGCATATTATATGTTCACATAAATATATACATATTCATATGCATATTATATGTATATATATATATATATACGTATATATATATATATATATATATCATCATCATCATCGTTTAACGTCCGCTTTCCATGCTAGCATGGGTTGGACGATTTGACTGAGGACTGGTGAAACCGGATGGCAACACCAGGCTCCAGTCTGATTTGGCAGAGTTTCTACAGCTGGATGCCCTTCCTAACGCCAACCACTCAGAGAGTGTAGTGGGTGCTTTTACGTGTCACCCGCACGAAAACGGCCACGCTCGAAATGGTGTCTTTTATGTGCCACCCGCACAAGCCAGTCCAGGGGCACTGGCAACGATCTCGCTCGAAAATCCTACAGGAGCCAGTCAGGCGGTACTGGCAACGGCCACGCTCAAAATGGTGCATCTCATGTGCCACCCGCACAAGAACCAGTCCAGGGGCACTGGCAACGATCTTACTTGGCTTGCCGGGTCTTCTCACGCACAGCCCATTTCCAAAGGTCTCGGTCCGTAGTCATCGCCTCGGTGAGGCCCAATGTACGAAGGTCTTGCCTCACCACCTCAGCCCAGGTCTTCCTGGGCCTACCTCTTCCACGGGTTCCCTCAACTGTTAGGGTGTGGCACTTTTTCACGCAGCTATCCTCCTCCATTCTCACCACATGTCCATACCAGCGCAATCGTCTCTCTTGCACGCCACAACTGATGCTTCTAATGTTCAGCTTTTCTCTCAAGATACTTACACTCTGACGGGTATTCACATTGACATTACACATCCAACGGAGCATACTGGCTTCATTCCTTGCGAGCTTACGTATGTCCTCAGCAGTTACAGCCCATGTTTCACTGCCATGTAGCATGGTTGTTCGTACGCATGCGTCATACAGTCTGCCTTTTTTTTTGCCTTTTACTCTGAGTGAGAGTCCCTTTGTCGCCAGCAGGGGTAAGAGCTCTCTAAACTTTGCCCAGGCTATTCTTATTCTAGCAGCTACACTTTCAGCGCACCCACCCCCACTACTAACTTGGTCGCCCAGATAGCGGAAGCTATCGACTACCTCTAGTTTTTCACCCTGGAATGAGATAGAAGTTGTTTCCTGTTTGTTTGCAGTCTTTATTGTACCTGAACATCTGCCACAAACAAAAACTAACTTGCTAGTTAACCTGCCTTTGATGTTGCTGCACCTCTTATGTGTCCATAGCTTGCACCGGGTACATCTTATAGAGTTACTACCTACTCCTTTTCTACATACTGAGCAGGGCCATCTACCTGAAGGGGTTTGTGTTTTATCTACCTTCCTACTTATTAGGATTTTGGTTTTAGCTAGGTTGACTCTAAGGCCCTTCAATTCTAGACCTTGCTTCCACACCTGAAACTTCTCCTCTAGTTCTGATAGTGACTCCGCAATTAGGGCAAGGTCATCAGCATAGAGGAGCTCCCAGGGGCAACCTGTCTTGAACTCCTCTGTGATTGCCTGGAGGACTATGGTAAATAATAGGGGGCTGAGGACGGAACCTTGGTGGACCCCTACCTCTACCCGGAATTCATTGCTGTACTCATTTCCAACCCTCACCTTACTGGCCGCATCTCTGTACATGGCTCGCACAGCTCTCACTAGCCATTCTTCTATCCCAAGTTTCCTCATTGACCACCAGATAAGGGATCGGGGGACCCTGTCAAAGGCTTTCTCCATGTCAACGAAAGCCAGGTACAGAGGTTTATCCTTGGCTAGGTATTTCTCTTGCAACTGTCTCACTAGAAATAAGGCATCAGTAGTGCTTTTACCTGGCACGAACCCAAACTGCATCTCATCTAAATTGATTCGCTCCCTAATTAGTTGGGCTATGACCCTCTCTGTAACTTTCATAACCTGATCTAACAGCTTGATGCCTCTGTAATTATTTGTATCTAAAGCGTCCCCTTTACCTTTGTAGCAGTTGACTATGATGCTGCTACACCAGTCATAGGGTATGACTCCTTCGTGTATCACCTGGTTCGTAATACGGGTGACTAGGCTATAGCCAACACTGCCAGATATTTTGAGCATCTCTGCAGTGATTCCTGATGGGCCGGGGGCTTTCCCGGTCTTCATACTCTTAATTGCTTTATCTACCCTGGTACTATCAACTCGGATAGCTGGTCCCTCTATTGGGTCGACATAAGGCAGGCTCTCTTTCTCCCATTCATTCTCTTTATTAAGCAATCTATCGTAGTGGCATCTCCAGACCTCTTTCTTTGCATCCTCATTTAATGCAAGCGTACCATCATCCATGCGAACACATTTCTCTCCTACAACATCACTATTCTCTCTCCTACACTGTCTTGCAACCCGAAATACCTCGAGTCTTTGGTCCTCACGGCGCAGAACATTGGCAAATCTTTCCTTATCTGCTTCCCCTCTGGCTAAATAAACCTGTCGCCTAGCCTCCCTTCTGGCACATTGGTACAATTCCCTGCTACCACCGTTCTTCCAGTCCTTCCAAGCTTGTTTCTTTTGTCTAATAGCCCTGTCTACCTCCTTGTTCCACCACCACGTTACTCTGGGTTGGGAGGGGACCTTACACCACCCACAAATCTGGTCGGTGGCTTTCAACAGGTTGTCCCGCAGAAATCTCCAATCGTCTTCCACGTTGTATGATGCTATATCCCCTTCTATTTCGTTAAATGCTTCAAGTAACTTGTCTCTAAGTCTCTGTCCGTTTGCAGGGTCTTTAAGCTTCCACACCCTTCTTCTCCAAGCCTGTCTAATTCTGGGCACCCATTTTGCCTTGATCCCAAAGTCGCTAACTACTAATCTATGTTGTGGGGTACATTCTTCGCCAGGGTAGGTTTTGGCATTTATAAGCCGCCCTCTTTCCCTATTTCTGGCGAGGATGTAGTATATATATATATATATATATATTCATAAATATATATATACATACACACACACACACACACACACACACACATATATATATATATATATATATATATATATATATATATATATATATATATATATATATATATATATATGAATGTGTGTGCACGTGCGTGTGCGCTTGCGTCCAAATAAATATGTTGTACTCATCAAGCAAAAACAGGGCTACCGAAAGAAGGGAGATTACTAACAATGATTTATTGTCTGTATGAGCAGTCATCGATTTTCTTTAGCCTTTCTTGTCGTTAGTTTTTTAATAAAACGCATTCGTTATTTTTGTAGAAAATCTCGATGGTTATTTATCGATAGTTCCTTTGAACGGAAATTATTCTTCGTCAAAGATTATTCAACTACTCGCGCATATACACAAACTCGTATATACACATATGCATGAACGTTAATACGTACACATATACTTACACACAACCCATCACACACATATATATATTTATATGGGTGTACATACATTTCTGTATATATAAATATACAAGCGCATATCTTTCTTCGCGCATCTTTCTCTCTTTTTCTTCTCTTTCTCTCTCTCTCTCTGTATCTCTCTCTGTCTCTCTGTCTCTCTGTGTCTGTCTCTCCCTCTCTCCTCTCTCTCTCTCTCTTCCTCTCTCCCTGTATATATGTATATATAAATATATATGCATAGTTATATAAAGTTATATATGTATATAAATATATTGTTGTATTTATATATATATATATATATATATATATATATATATATATATATATATATATATATATATCTATATATCTATATATATATATATATATATATATATATATATATATATATATATTATACATATATATATATATACATTTATATATAAATACATATATACATGTGTTTGTATGTATGCATGTATTATGCAGAATATCTATTTATCTATTTGTTTGTATGTGTGTTATTGAGTGAATGTGTATATATATATATATATATATATATATATATATGAATGTGTGTGTGTATATATATATATATATATATATATATATATGCATATTTCTCCCTGCCTATTTGTATAGACAAATACATATGAGTATTTATTGTGTAGATTTTGTAAGGTTATATTTAACGTTATTAATGATTGCATTCTTTATTGTTATTTTTTTTTGCGTTATATTTCTCCCCACCACTGCCACTACCGCCACCACCACCTCCACCACCAGCAATCCCCATCTGTTCTTTAATTATACAGTTCTAGAAATAATCTGGATAATCTTAATGACGTCAGGTATTGATGCGAAATGATCTAAAAAGATGACCTAGATGTCCTGAATAGATTTTGAGTTTCACGTAAATTAACAAGAAGCAAATATCATGTTTAAGATTAAGAAAATGTAACTGAAGATCAATGTACAAAATATGTGTGCCATGGAAGAGAAGTTAGAGAGTGTCTATTGTGAGAACGAAAATGAAGTTTGAAGCGTTTTCCATAAAGTAATTGGGCTGAAGGCTTATAAAAGAAACAGAATAGCCACATCGTTACAAAATAATTGGAGGAATGATGGCCGTATTTGTGACGGTATGTGTGAATATTGAAAAGCCTATCTGAAACCAAATTGAGTTGAAACAGAAAGCACAATATTCTCTCCAAATAAATACCGTAAATCCTCGAGTATATTCCGCCCTTAAGTATAATACGCAGGAGACTTTTAGGGAGCTGTACCTCTGAAAAACTTAAGCCTTGTCTATAATACGCACCCCTTATCTAACTTGAGTCAAGGAGGTCTATATAACGTCCTTGGTTTGTGAACGTATATACGGTAACGTCCTTTATTATTATTGTATATATAACATAATGCAAACGTGTAGCTTTTTTGTGCACTTTGCAGAAAATAAAGAAATAACAGTAATAACGCCAGTGAAAAATAAATATTAAGTAAATTGCCTTTACATATTTATCACTTAGAAAATATTTTTCATTTTTAACCTCGTATATAGTACGCACTAAAGATTTTGACCTTTAAATTTTGGGAAAAAAGTGCGGATTATACTCGAGGATTTACGGTACTTAGACATTAAGAAGCGATGCAAGGTACCTGAATTTTCGACTCAAGTCAAAGGTAACACACTACATCAAATCGTTGTTAAGTATTCGCATAAGTGGAGTTAAGACAGGCTAGGTAGTTACTGGCATCGAGTAATATTAGTTGTAATAATAAAGTCAAACCAAATAGTAATAATTTGAAATGCTTTGGCTGAGGATGTTATACGTAATGGATGCATTTCTTATATGTTACGCAAACACGAAACACACGTATTAAATGATGTCACAATATCACAATCGGGTTTGACTTAACTATAACAAATATGTATGTGTGTGCGTGTGTGTGCACGTGCTTCTGTGTGAGTAGACAGACAGACAGACAGACAGATAGATAGATAGATAGATAGATAGATAGATAGATAGATAGATAGATATAATTGATTAAATCGTCTCCGGTACTGGTATTTATCCTATTACGCTCTTTTGCTCAAATGCAAATTTAACGGGACATAAACGAACCCACACCGGCTTTCAAACCATACAAAGAGGCACACAGACACACACACACACTGTCTCCCTCTTCCTCTCTCTCTCTCTCTCTCTCCACATACACCCCCTATATATATATATATATATATATATATATATATATATATATATATATATATATTACATGACGAACTCCCACACCATTTCCGCCTATCATATTCTTTCAAAAGACATTGGTCAGCTCGAGACTATAATAGAAGACACTGACGCAAGATGCAAAGTTACGGGATTGAACCCGAAATCACGTAGTTGCAAAGCGAGCTTCTAAACCACACGACCATGTCTGCAGCTGTTGGCGTCATGATTGTTATTGCTTATCTTGTTTTTAAGAGATAACTTATATTTTCTATTTAATGTACTGAACCAACTGGGATATGTTGTTGGAACTGATAACGATGAAAACATTATCAGGTGTTTCCATAAAAGAGTGGGGAAGAGTATTTTCGTGGGAAACAAAGAAATTGAAATACATTTTGGGAGAAATTCAAATGAAATTTGGCACATTAATGATATTTCATTCCTCAGGCGTTCAACAGACTGTCTGTTCAATTAGAATATCGCCAAGACTATCTTCGCGTGTGTGCGTGTGTGTGTTTGCGTGCGTCGTGTACGTGAATATACGTATATCTGTGTATATATATATATATATATATATATATATATATATATATATATATATATATGTATATATATTATGTATATGTATACATTGATATATATATATATACATGTATAAATATATATTTATATATGCGTGTGTGAGTGAGTGTGTGTGTGTGTGTGTGTGTGTGTGTGTGTGTGTGTGTGCGTGTATGTTTCGGCATGCATGTATGTGTGCTCATATATACATAATGTTTGAGAAATGTAAAAGTTGCTAACAAACTTTTGATAAAAATTTCATTTACATTATATTCTACTTTTACTTTGCAGTTTTCATTCTTATCACCATATTTTCCTCCTCTACCTTTTGTTTTTCATCATCGTTATCATCTCAGAAATGATGCCCGACTTTTCTTTAATGCAAATTATTTTACCGGGCCAAAAAAGTAAGTTCGACCTTTGCTGTCGTAATTTAGTGATTGACAAGAGTGCTTACATCCCGAGGGAAACTCTAGGTGTCGACGAATATCAACTAATCAGTTCACACAAGAGTTCTTTCAGTTCAAGAGCTAAGCTTTGGTTCATATTCAGAAATATCTGGTCTCATAAAACTTCTGGTAGGGTAGACAGCACTGCTTGTTTGAAAGATGCTCTACAGGTACGGAAATCCCTGCTTGCAGTGCGAAACTTTTCTACACTCAACCATTCAATGTTCGAGTTTTACTAACCAGTGGAGATATATCGAACTGTTTTTATCACATGTAGAACAAATCAGTTGAGTTCATCAGTAGACTCATTTCACCATCTTCCTTGACTGGAGAAGAGTATATAATTCTTCTCCATTTAATGGTTATGGGGTAAAACAATTTCTGTTTGATATTCAGCTATGTTAAAAGTTGGCGAGTTGGCAGAATCGCTTGCACACCAGGCCAGATGCTTAGCGGCATTTTGTCAGTCTGCACGTTCTGAGTTCAAATTCCGCTGAGGTTGACTTTGCCTTTCATCCGTTCGGATTCGATAAAATAAATACCAGTTAAATACTGAGGTCGATATAAACGACTTGCCCCTCCCTTAAAATTGCTGGCCCTGTGCCAAAATTTGAAACTGCTATTTAGTTTGTTTCAAAATCGTAATTCTTATTTTAGACAGTGACAGTGTATTCTTGTAGTTTAAATGTATCAAATTTAGATCGAATCTTTAAGTTGATATTTGCTGTTCAGTCTTTC
>NC_142931.1:78349021-78359021 GCF_046866305.1 Octopus bimaculoides | reverse complement strand
GCTAAGTAGAATGGAACAACGTGTAATGGAGTGCTTTGCTCAAGATCACTACACGTCACCAGGCCCCGGATTCGAAACCACAAGTCTTATGATCATGAGTGCAACACCTTTAACCACTACGGTGCACGACTCCACGCATATTTTCATGTGTGTGTGTGCGTGTGTGTGCGTGTATGTGTGTGTGCGTGTGTGTGTGTGTGCGTGTGTGTGCGTGCGTGTGTGGCCGTGTGTGTGTGTGAATTGTCAATTGTGGAACACGACTGTTATTACATAAATATGATAACTGCGTAACGCATGAAAGTACTAGTTTATTTCAGTATTGTAAAATTGTAAGAATTGTAAATAAAGCGTGAAAATGAGACTACGTTGGAATTTCATTGATTAACATATTCTTCTATGCACAATCATACAAACTCGAATATTTATCTATCTATCTATCTATCTATCTATCTATCTATCTATCTATCTGCCTATCAATCTAACTATCTATACACATACACACACACACACACACACACACACACACACACACACATATATATGCCCATCATGTAATTCATATATATGTCATATGCGAATCAGACGTTCTGAATTAAATCTAAACACATTAAAAAGCCTTAGCTATGAAATTATATGTATATAATTATAGTCAGAATTATGTAAATTAATAAGTATCAGAATGCAAATTTATTCCTTCCATGCCTTTCATTTACTATGTTTTGCATAAATATATATAAATAAAAGAGAGATTCTGTCCGTTTGTTTGTTTGTCCAGCAAAATGAAACTAAATGGTTCAGGGGAAGCTATTATGTTATTGTTTAATAACACAAACTCTTAACCCTTTTTTTTAAACCTAACAAAACTCTCAACCCTCATGCATCCTTATTTTTCCTACCAATTTATACATGAACTACTATTGAACTACAAAAGCTCAAAGACAATATAATGTATGGGTATATTTATTTTTTTATATATTTTTTTATATATTATTGTTTTATATATTATTTTCTTCATTTTGTCCTTCTTTGTAAAAAAACATTTTCATTCTCCTTCTTCTTGATAATTTGCTTCTTCGCAATGAAAACCGGTTAGAAAAAATCTTTATTAAATTATGCTTCCAGTTCAGCATTCTGGCTTTTTTTCATTTTCCTATTATTTCTCCACGTGCGGTTAACACAACCCCACTATTTACTGACTTATATATATATATATATATATATATATATATATATATATATATATATATATATATATAATTATGTGTATTTCTTCTATCTTAATGAATAAAAATTCTTCTGATAGAATAAATGGGTTAATAGAAGCCAATGTAGCAAAGGACACAAAATAACTGTGGTTTAGTTCCTGTTTTTAAGGCAGGAACTCCTTGAAATTTTGAGTATTTGAGTATATTTAAGAATTTAAGGATTGGAGAAAACGCATGTTATAATTGCATACTTTGTTCCTACATATGTTTCAAAGGATTACAACCTGTGTGATCCATAGGGATCTTTGATATTAAAATTGTAACCTTCTCATCCCAATTATAACATGCGTTTTCTCCAATCCTTAAATTCTTATATATATATATATATATATATATATATATATATATATATATATATATATATATATATATATATATGTGTGTGTGTGTGTGTGTGTGTGTGTGTGTGTGTGTGTGTGTGTATGTATGTATGTATGTATGTATGTATGTGTGTCTGTGTATATATGAAAGAGAGATTCTGTCTGTTTGTTTGTCCAGCGAAATGAAACTAAATGGTTCAGGGGAACCTATTATGCTATTGCCTAATTTGTCTCAACACAAATTATGCAATGGTACAACACTAATTGTGCACATACTTATGAAGAACTGCATTGATAAAATAACACTTACAACTCATTATTAACATATAATAAACAAACAGAACTTCGTATATGAAATCGATCTTTTTTCTACTTCAATTATTATATGAGATCTAGGCTTTCAAGAGATCAATCAGCTGAACTATTTGCTGAGTAGCTTTTGAAACTCGGTGAAGGGTGAGTTTCAGTTGATAAAGAACAGTTTCTTACACTCAATCCATTATGTAATTCAACTGATTCCGTCGATGATTTGGTGGATTAAATCTTTCTTAATCTTCTTCATTATTACAGCAATACAGATGAGACCTGTGAGCCAGCTATCCTATATTTGTGAGGGAGAATGTACGTGTTACGACGCTCACACTAAATTATAAGAGTCACCTTAGTGTTGTATCCTATTAAATGTAAAATGTTCTTATTTGAAATCTGTGTCCTGATCTTTGACGCAGTTCTACAATCTCTTACCCATCTCTACAAGTTCGTCGTTATGTTTCCCCGTAAGATCTCTGTAATTAAAAGAAAGTTTAGGATGTGTGTTTTATTCCTTGCCAATATTGTTTCTCTGCATTGCCAAAAGATATAATTCATCGTTTCTTTCTTTGTTATTATTTCCGTTCCTAATCGCTTTATATTTCACAAAATATTTTTATCTGATTGTCAAAGATCTAACACTACAAAACTGTAGTTTACAATAAATGGCTTTTTATACAAATTGTGCATCATAATTTATTCGTCTATTCTTTTGTATACTATAATTTAATATTGTACGCGATTGTCAATTATAATTTAGGAGTATATAAAATAATATATGCTAATCTATTGGTCTATACAATGGTATATTTTTCATTATTCAGCAGAGTATACAATGTTGATGTTCTCTTTCTCATCCAGAACAACGTATGACTGCCATATTGTTCGTTTGACTGAACGATCTATAACATTAAATTAGCATATAAAATGGTTGAATATTTCAATCACGCATCCCCATCATGCATTACTGAAGTACATTCAGTGTGATGATGTGACAAAATTGAATCTTTCATTTATAGACACAATCCATCAGACGGACTTCGATCCAGTTTCTGCCAATTTGACGCACAAGACGGATCGATGAAGATTATGGTAAATGACATTTGCCTAACTTGCCAGTTATTGGTATAGAAATCAAGACGACACGAATGTCGAATAAACATCTTCACCACGCGACGAAGCCTGTATCTAATAGTATAATTTTATCTATTAGTGTACAGAATTGTTGCAAAACGTAGACAGAAAATTTCGCAGGTGTCAAGCAGGTGATTTGATCTGACACCATGTACTGAAACAATTACAGCGTAGAAGCCATATTTGAGACATTAAAAAAAAAAAAAAAAAAACACCTACAAACGTTTAAAATTTGGGGTCAAAATCTTTGTTGCACCGAATAAATGTATAAGTAAAGTTAAAATATAAGTTATAAAAGAGAAAAGATTTGGCAATAAATAATTGTCTCTAATTTCAGGTACAAGGGTACCAAATTTTGAGGAGATGAGGTTAATTGAGGTCGTCAACCCAAGTACTTGACTGGGACTTTATTTTATTAACTGCGGAGGGATGAAAGGCAGACTTCAACAGGAGTTGAACTAGGATCGTAGACATGCCAGAACTAATGTTGCAAGGCATTTTCTCTGGATTTCCAACGAGTCTGCCAGCCCTATAGTTGATAATAAATAATAAAAACGTAATATTCCTGATTAGCAAATTAAGAGATAATCTTCATTATTTATTTTTAATTCGACGTAATTCAAACCGGTCTGTAGGATTATGTTCCATTACATTCTGAGAGTATGATTTAGCCATCTGAAGCGCCAGCACTTCATTTCAAGCAACACACTAACACACTCATAGATATCAGAGAAAAATAAATGATAAATATAAAAACGAAACTTGATAATTTGTTGCTAATCAAACCAGGTTTTCGTAACAGCTGTTCAGTTTAGGCATCAGCATATTAACTTCACCAATCTGTGAGGGCAAAGATCTTGAGTACTGACTCTTCGTTTATGATTAACAAAAAAAAAAACTAAATCCTATTTACTTTTCCCCCTCAAAAAACAAAAACAAGAAAAGAAAAAGAATTTTGCACCTAAATAGAAAATTTATAGATTTAGATCATGTTTTTAGCACTTTTTGTCTTCCAGGAAGTTCTAAGTATAAAAAAAATATAAGACAGATATCAAATATGATTTCGTATATAAAAAATATCAGATAAGATAATGATATAAAGAAAAGAAACAAAATTAATTGATATTACAAAGAATCACAAGTTGTTTGAAAAAAAAATATAGAAGCAAATAGATAAATGGCAAGTGAGTCTATGTCCATTAATTCTCAAATTTTTGTTCGTTATTTGATGTTAATCTAAATAACCTAGTGCTACTTTTTTGGGTGGCGGAAGAGTTGGTTGGTTTCTTAGAAAACGAATGCGTCTTCGCTAAGTATCATTATGCTTCAAGTAATATTTCACTCATAAAAGACTGCGCATATTTACTTAGCTATTTCTCGTTACTTTATTTAAATTAATGCAACCCCGTAACACTTAAGAAGTATGCGGGTGGCTACGCTTTACTGAAGAAGCCTAATAATACCGAAACGTGTCTGGAGTTGTCACCGTATCTACCAAAGATCAGATAATATTTCCCTTGCGGCATTGCCTATTTAACTGAGATTTCAGAGCGTGAGTCTGTTACAAAAACAAGTATTATGAGTTTTCTCACATAGTTCTAGTGAATTGAAATATTGTTCAATGCTGACCTCTTCTCGATAAAATTTTAACTAACAGAAGCTACCACCGAGCTCGCAAGATGAAGCGTACTTCACTATATATTCCTTGTATATCAATATGCTGTTTCATTTAGAGAATGTTGCGAGAAAGGAAAGAAATTATCCACAGACCAGAGACCTGGCCCGAACGTTTACAAAAGAACGGACTCACCTATAGGTACTTATGATCCAACTGGTAGCACTAATTTGAGAGATGGATGAAATCTACCTCCCCAAATCAGAAACGGTAGACTTTGATAGGTTTTTTCACATCTTCTGTCGATCAAACTGCACTCACAATGTTTTGATCGTGTCGAGGCTGTTATTGAAGAAATTTACCCAAGAAGGTCGGATCGAATCCGAAACCATGCTGCAAACTTCTTAACCGCACTGCTATGGTTGCACCCACAGCAACTGATGAGACTTTTTAAAAGGCTGAAACTGCAGAAAATTCGTTATTCGCGCCTTACTGTTCAAACCGAAGTTTGATTTCACAGCAATATTTCACTAAATATTCTCTTCTTCCCCGTTTTCTCCTATTATTCTCTTCTCCTGTACTTGAATTGTCTTTTTTGTCTTCCTTGTCCAACATATTTTCTTTTTATTTACTGATTCAAAACTGAAAAAAAGAATAGTTTTCTGAAAATTTCTTCATTTTACCATTCCTGTTTGTTTCTCTTTAACTTATAATATCTCATTCTTTATACTTACTCAGATTTCGATTCAGATATTTTTGAAAGTTTTGCATTCTATTTTGTTTGCGATAGTCATTCTAAATCTCTGTGCTTTCAGTTCAAATCTTGCCGGCATCAACTTTGCTTTCCGTCCTTTTGGAAATCGATAAAATACTCTTCTTCTTCTTCTTCTTCTTCTTCTTCTTCTTCTTCTTCTTCTTCTTCTTCTTCTTCTTCTTCTTCTTCTTCTTCTTCTTCTTCTTTCAAGAACAAATTTGTCTATGGTAAGACCAGGAGATAGATGTGCTCCGCTAAGCTTAAAATGCCTAAGACAAGGTGTATGTCATAGCTGTGCCCCGCTAACAGCGTTATCAGTATAAAACTTTTCAGTTTTATTCTCTGAGAAAGAGAACTGTTCTCTTCATTTCCACTTGTTTTTATTTCAAGAATTTCTTGAAAGCAAAACTCCAGTTTTCAACAACTCTAAACGTTATGCTGATATAATGAAAACACAAGAAAAAGAAAAAGAATGCAAATATGAACACCCAGAGGAACACAACTCTATCGGTGAAATTATCATTATACTACATGACCTCAGTGGACTCCAGCTTCCGAATCAGCATCTTTATACCAACACGTATCGTATTTCGAAACTGTTTCAGAATAACAGCATGTGCAGTTCGTATGCAGCTTATACGTTTCGATTTGACATTCGATTCGAGTAAATAGCAAAATTCTCCTTGTTATTTAAAGATTAAAATGGTGACACTTCATCCACTCCACTCAGGTCATTTGTTTACTTTGTAGCTTAATTTCCAATCGTTAAAATCCATAATTTAATTAAATTTATTGTTATCCGTCAACATATATCACACTACGCTTTTAGTTTGTTTTTTTTTTCCAATTATGCACGTTTCTCTTTGTTTAATATGTAAAAAAAGTTATTTGCAGTTCAAACCTAGGTTAAACTATATAATATTTCATTTAATTGTACAGCTTCAGTTTCTCTGTCTTTTTCGGCCATCTTGTTTTTCAAAGCTTTTTTAATTCTGCGTTTTAATGTATTTATTTATTCTTGGTGATGTTCTTGTTCGTCTTGACGTCATTGAAGTTGTTGTTCGATTCAATCATGACATACATATGATCCTCACACCATCACCAACATTGCACAAACTCGTCAAAATCCTTACCACAACCACCACCACCACCAAAACCACCACCACCACCACCATCATCATCATCATCATCATCATCGTCATTGCCAACAATTTTTTTCCACTAACATTGTTACTACAACAACGACTATTCCCATTCCCAGATATAATATTTCCTCACCACCACCGCCGCTGTAGCAATGACTACTACTACTACTACCATCATCAACTCCATTGCTGCCACCACCACAACCGCCATTTTCCTTCTCAACTACCGCTACTATTACTACACCCACCTCTGCCACAACTACCACTACCATCGCTACAGCCACCACCACCACTATTGTCCTCCTTCTCTTCTTTCTCAACATCGTTATCAAATTTATTATTGTATATAGACTAAGCCATGGGTACTAGTATGGCTAAATGTGACACGTAGCCTTATGGCAATTCAAAGATCTGAGTTCCACTCTACTGTGCAGCTCCTTATTCAAGTGTCTTCAGCCACAACCGTATTCTGTCCAAGCCATGGAAGTGAATTTAGATAAACGGAAAATGTCTTGAAGACTGTGTCGCTAATTTACGGGGTCAGTCTTGTCACAGGTCGTGTTAGAAAGATGCCAAAGTATATGGAATACCCAACTATTTGTCCGGCATGCTAACGATTCTTATTTCTTTATTGCCCACAAGGGGCTAAACATAGAGGGGACAAACAAGGACAGACAAACAGATTAAGTCGATTACATCGACGCCAGTGCGTAACTGGTACTTATTTAATCGACCCCGAAAGGAATTTGAACTCAGAACATAACGGCAGACGAAATGCCTATTTCGTTATTGCCCACAAGGGGCTAAACATAGAGGGAACAAACAAGAACAGACGAACGGATTAAGTCGATTACATCGACCCCAGTGTGTAACTGGTACTTAATTTATCGACCCCGAAAGGATGAAAGGCAAAGTCGACCTCGGCGGAATTTGAACTCAGAACGTAACGGCAGACGAAATACCGCTAAGCATTTCGCCCGGCGTGCTAACGATTCTGCCAGGTCATTGCTTTCGTCGACATTGTAATAACTATTTCAAATTTTGACGAAAGGCCATAAATTCGGAAGGGGGATAAGTCCATTACATCGACCCCAATACTAAACTGGTACTTATTTTATCAGCCTCGGAAGGATGAAAGGCAATGTCTACCGCGGCAGAATTGGAACTCAGAATGCAACGATGAACAAAATACTGCTAAGCATTTTGCCCAACGTGCTAACGATTCTGCCAACCCACCGCCTTCGTCGACGTTATGATAATAGTAATAATAATAATAATAATAATAATAATAATAATAATAAGGAGGAGGAGGAGGAGGAGGAGGAGGATCCTTAGTCATTATCATCATCAGCAGCAGCAGTAACAACCAGCAGCCGCATCAGTAGCAGTAGCAGTTGCAGGAGAAGTATTTAGTGCTTTTTTCTGTATTTTGAAATCAGTTAAGTTTCATGTTTCTAAATTCAGTCTCAAATAACAAATCTTCATGTGACACTGAAGACATTGAAAATTAATGAATAGCAGTAACGCTTAGTAGCTGGTGATGGTAGCAGCATTCGGAATTGACCTTGGTATGAATAATAATAATAATAATAATAATAATAATAATAATAATAATAATCCTTCTTAATATAGGTACAAGGCCTGAAATTTTGGGGGAGGTGACTTCTCGATTACATCGACCTCAATGTTTCACTGGTACTTAATTTATGGGTTCCGAAAGGATAAAAAGCAAAGTCGATCTCGGGGGAATTTGCACTCGGAATGTAGAGACAGACGAAATGCCGCTAAGCATTTTGCTCGGCGTGCTAACGATTCTACCAGCTCGTCGCCTTTATAATAACGATAATAATAATAATAAAAATGCTTTCTACTAAAGGCACAAGGCCCAAAATTTAGTGGAATCATATTGCTCCTAGTACACAACTGGTACTTATTTTATCGACCTCAAAAGGATGAAATGCAATTTTGCCCGGCGTTCTACCGATTCTGCTGCTCGCTGCCTTACGGTATTTAAATATTGGTTTCAAATAGTGGCACAAGGCCAGTAATTGCAGAGGAGTGGGCAAGTTAATTATATTGACCCTAGTGTTCAACTGGAATTTATTTTATCGACCCTAAAAGGATAAAAGGCAAAATCTACTTCTGCAGAATTTGAACTCAGAACGTAAAGACACCGCTGTAACGATTTTCCCACCTCACCGTCTTACACTTTTTAAATATGGAAGAGAGAACCAGTGGTCAAAATAAATAAATAAATAGAGAAGCAAATAAATAAATAAACATTCAATGCTAACTTGATTGAAGGTAATCACAGTCGCAAAAATGAAGGAACTTGGTTCATTAGACGATTCCCCTTGACGGAAATAATCCTTTTGTATTATAGGCATAACGTCTGGAATTTTGGGAGAATGGTAAGTCGTCATCATTACCATCATCATCATCCTCGTGCCTGATCGGTACTTTATTTATCGATCCCGAAACGACTTCAGCGGAATTTGAACTCAGAACGAAAAGACGGACGAAATACGGTTAAGCATTTTGCCCGGCGTGTTATTCTGCCAGCTCGCCATCTTATCTTGGCGAAAATAAGACTATGATTATCAAGTTAAATTTTTTACGGCTCTCGACATTCTGGGTTCAGTTTCCGCCGTGGCCAACCTTACCTTTCATGAAAAATACTAGCCAAGAACTCTGCCTCATGGTTTGGACTAATTATCTCCCATCAACACTGATAAAAACGAAATGTTTTATAAAGTGAGATTTTCCCTCATCTGTGTTTCCTGAACTGTAAAATGTTGTTTGCTTGGTATTTTTGTCTTGGTTGGTGTTATATTGTCTATCAATCTTTCTGTATTATGATACATTGCTTTGTTTTAATCTATTTTAATTAACTTAATTGTATTATTTTCGCCAACGATCCATCGTCTTATCAAACAGATTCTATTGTTCTTGAAACTGTGATCACGTTCTGTCTGATTAGACTTCCGTCCGAAACTCAGAGTAATGAATTGTGAAATTTTTTTTCATCTTCAGCAAAGCTTTCTTTCTTTCGTTCTTTCTTTCTTTCTTTCTTTCTTTATTTCTTTCTTTCTTTCTTTCTTTCCTTTTCCTCTGACTTACGTATGTTTGTGTGAATGTATGTACATATACATACATACATACATACATACATACCTATATATATATATACACGCACACATATTTACGTATATGTACATCTATAAATACATGTATTCATACTTATATACACACGCATATACATATTCACTCATGCACGCACACACATCCCAAAGAGAGGCTAGTTGCCTCTCCTACTTTTATCGACATCGGCAGTACTAGCTAATGAGGGAATGTACATATTCGTTAATCAACCTTCGAAACATAGAAACCAAATCTCCCTCAATTCACCCCTTACTCTCTTACGAAAAAGGCACATTGAATTATCTTGTCCAATATAT
>NC_142931.1:78331521-78346521 GCF_046866305.1 Octopus bimaculoides | reverse complement strand
CACAGACTTACACTTCCATGCACACCCGCATGCACATACGCGTACACATATGCAGACATACACGCATGCACACACTTATGTACACGTATACGCATGAACATGCACATAGTCACATGCACATGCTCTCTTACCAGACACACTCATACAAGTACCACACACTCTGACCGAACATTATTATACAAAAACCTCTCCTATCTCCACACGATCTACACACACACACACACACACACGCACACACATGCAAACACATAAACATATATCCATAATTTATATATATATATATATATATATATACAGAGACAGAGAGAGAGAGAGAGAGAGAGAGAGAGATAGGTAGATAGGTAGATAGATAGATAAATAGATAGATTAATTGATTGATAGATAGATAGATAGATAGATAGATAGATAGATAGATAGATAGATAGATAGATGGATTCACACAAGCAGACATATTCATACAGGTAACACACACCACGCATCCAGAGTTTACACTGCAACGTCAACTTATATAGTTTAGCACTTGCCCCTTCCCCCAAATTTCCTCATCTTAACTACTGCATCACCACATCCACACGCATACATGCGCACACACAAACGCGCGCGCACACACACACAGAGTGTCATATTTAAACACATACTGGCGTATGCAAGTGATGCATCTATGCTTTCTGTTACTCTCGGTGGTGCACCAATGCACGTAGTACAATGTATGAACAATGTATGAGGATTTTACGGAATGCAGTATTGTACTATAATGGATTTCAGGCACTGATATGCATACATGCATACACAAAATTATACACACAAATGAAAATATATTTATAAATGCATATATACATATACATATATCACTAGAAAGATAAAACTTAAACGTTGCTTGTTTGGGTCTTTTCTCTACTCTGTGATTATCACTTTATTTAATTAATTGCTGATATTTATATTAATTAATTAATTAATTATTTAATTAATTAAATCTATTTGTTTAAGTTCTGAAGATTACTGACACCGTGGTTATTATTGTCATTATCAATATTATTATTGTTGTTATTATTTATTTCAAAAATACTCTCAGAAGCAACACGTCTAGCACACACGGGCCCACACACACGCGCGCGCGCACACAAATACACACACACACATATACACACACACACATACAAACAAGCACCTATACATACGCTCACACATATGGTTGTGGATCCACAATACCAATTTCAGTCCGTGTCCCTTAATGCCAATATCACCCCCACCCTATTCTCATCAGCATCATCATCAGCAGCAGCAGCACAAAAAACATTAACAACAATCCAAATTTTCTTAAGATCGAAACCTAGAGAGGGTCATTGGATAATGTAGTCCTGGATATATTTCTAAACAAGGTGAAGGTGGTCATTGTTGGAATGCTTTGATCATAGATCTGTTTAAACAAAGGTAATCTAGGACCAAAACAGTAACAACAAAATAACTATATCCCACAATACTTTATTATCATCATCATCATCATCATTTCCATCGATCACAGCTGCCTTCATGTTTTTTATTTTTGTCATTTAAAAAGACAAAAGAGAAATATAAAGAAACAGCTTTATAAGTTGTTATTATACGGGACAAAAAATGCTAAATAATTTTAACATTGTGCCCCGTGTCAGATATTACTGTACACAGCACACCTGGGTGTCCGTCTGGTTGGAACTGCTTTTATATTCAAATTTAATACTTGCTTGCCATCCTCAACGACAGGTAAGTTTTCGTTTCGTTTACTTGCTTTTTATTTCATTTATTGGGATGGGTTGAATTGATGGGTTGGCAGAAATAATAGCATGTCAGTCAAAATGCTTTGTACCATTCATTCTGGGAGTTTACAGTTTGAGTTCAAATTCTGCCCCGGAAGTTAACTTTGCCTTTCGTCTTTTCAGTGACGGGAAAATAAAATACTAGTCGAACACTTAAAATTCGACTGTAATTAGTAGAAATACTATCTGTAGATTTGTTAAGAACAAGTCTCCTCAAATCGCAAGAATCTTTCTTGCAGAACACAGGATGGGATTTTCTGCAGGTCGATATCGCGAGTCTCAATTTCAATGTCCTTCATTCTCTTAGGTGGCCTATTAGCTGTTATGTTACGTGCAACAATACCGCTGGAACAACTGTTACCTTCGTGTTCTACAAATCTTCCTCACTTTGGTTAGGTCCCAATATTTCTCAGTTCCATGCTATTATCGTATGGTATTGCAATGTCTATAATCTTACACTGTTTTCTTCTCTTTATTGTTCTCTACGATTATATGTCATCTCCTTGCATTATCTATATGGTCAGTCTCCACAAAGAAATCTCACAAAATCAAATCTTGCAATTATTATTATTACTATCATTATTATTATTATTATTATTATTATTATTATTATTATTATTATTATTATTATTGGCGGCGTGCTTGCAGAATCGTTAGCAGCCAGGCAAAATGGTTAGCGGTATTTCGCCCGTCTTTACGTTCTGAGTTCAAATTCCGCCGAGGTCGACATTGCCTTTCATCCTTTCGAGGTCGATAAAATAAGTACAAGTTGAGTAATTGGGTCGATGTAATCGACTATCCCACTCCCCCCAAATTCCAGGTTTTATGCCTATAGTAGAAAGGAATATTATTATTGCTATTATTGGCGTCTAGCTGACAGAATCGTTAGCACGCTGGACAAAATGTTTGGCGTAATTTCGTTCATCTTTATGCTCTGAGTTCAAATTCTACCGAGGTTGACTTTGCTTTTCATCCTTTCAGAGTCGATTAAATTAGTATTAGTTAAGCGCTGGGGTCGACTAGACTGCTCCCCTCAAATTTCAGGCCTTGTACCGCTATTAGAAAGGATTATTAGTATCGTTATGTTTGTCTGGTCTGAAAGGAACGATAGATGTGAGGATACCACCAAAAACATCAGATATAGTTTAGTCAGACGTCCCTTTGTGATCTTATATTTTGCACTCAACAAAATGATTTGGGACTTACGAAAGGAGAGCTTTATATTACTGAAAACGTATGAAACAGATGCAAACTAAAAGTCTAAAAACAAACATGGACATTTAGGACAAAATTATGAAAATGTTTTGGAAAGGCAAAGAGTTAATGAATGTGGTGATGTCCCTTAACTTTCTAATCTCATATTTCTTCAGATGGTGTTTTGGGTCGACTTCATATTTTTTTCCACCTTTCCACAGTAGATGAAATAAACAACAGTTTACTGGTCACTCGACTATATTATCATATTGGAGTTATTTCCCTTGTTTCTTGTTTCTAAATTATAAAAAAAAAACAACCTGAGCAGCAGTTTCTTGACTACTAATTGCTAGAAACATCGAAGGTGAACATTTTCCAATAAGTTTTATTACATATATATATATTTGCGACAAATACAGGAGTCGGTCCTCATAACTGAAACGCAACCAATTTTGAACACCAAATACACGTAGATGAGGGCCTTACAATTGCCCATGGTTGCATGTGTTGTTCACACATATGATGCGGAATATGAACGTAAATAAATTAATTAAAAAGTCTTTATCTGATCTGATATAAACGAAATTGTTACAAACACACATATGGACGCACATACTTACATATAAGCACGAACACATAAGTGCGTGCACACATATGAGCGTGCACACACTCACATGCTCATACCGAACAGTTTCGAAACAACGCCAAAACAACGCCAAAACAACGCCAGATCATACATTCAAAATAAATGGAAGTGGAGAGACAAGTTACTGAAGAGATTGCAAGAGTGCAATGAAATAATTTAACAAAAAAACTATATAAATTAATAAAGGACTGAACCAGTGCGTGTGTTTATTACCGGCATAATGCCTCTCCCAAGGTTTAATTGTATATATATATATATATATATATATATATATATATATATATATACACATATATCAAATCGTATCTTATTTATAGTCTGGATCTTATAAATTTGCCTTTGGGAAACATGTGAATAAAGTTTTTACTTGTAGGTAGCTGGAATCCGGAAATCGGGAAAACTGGTGATACTTTACTTTAGTGACAATAAATTTATAACGCAAGGATCAATATTAAAGTTCAATAGGTTCATTTGCTATGAGAGGAAAAGACTAACGTTTCGGAGTTAGGGAAAGTGGTGCGCTTCTCTTCCCCTTTCATCTCTGTATAGACAACTTACACACACACACACACACACACACACACACACACACACACACGCACGCACACACACGCACACACACACGCACGCACACACGCACACACACACACACACACACACAGACACACACACACACACACACACACACACACACACACACGCACAAAAAACAAAATTAGTATTTTAAAGTTTTATATAGCATACATATGTTTCTATAAATTGCTTGTCAAAATTACGCAATTTAAATGACTCTATCGTACTGTGCAATCGATTTACTTCCTCCGCATTATCAGCACTTCATGTAGCGGAAGACCCAGAATGTCCCATCTGCAATGTAAGCGACTCGTTCCGTCACTGGGATGGTACTCTAACTATCAATCCCGAAAGAATTAAATGCCAATTTAACCTTAGTGGGATTGAACTTCAAATGCAGTATCCTGGAATAAATATTGCAAAAAATACTGCCAACCCGTTAACGACTCAGCATACATATCTAGGCAAGAGTTTACACAGATACGAAGGGTGCTGAAAAGTTTTGGGCTTTAAGGGAATCGCGAAAGGCCTGCTTAGAGACCTGACCATCCGAGTTCATTTACAGGGCTTAGAAAAACTGAAGGACCGCTGCACTAAGTGTATGAATCTGACGGGAGAATTTGTTGAGTAAAACCATAATTAACTTCTTTTACCCAAAGTAGGAACTTTTCAGCACCCTCCCCATATGTCCATACATACATACATACATATGTATGCATATGTGATATGTGCACGTGTGTATGTCTCTCTCTGTCGCCACTGCTTTAATATTGGTGTTAATTTGTTTATGTACTGGTAACACAGGCACACACGAGCAAACACACAAAATAAAAACAAAGAGGCCGAGAATAAGTATTAGGGTCGATTTGTTCGAGAAAACCATTGAAGGGAACGCTCCAGCATAACCGCAGTCCAATCATTGTAACAATAAAAGAATCATATATATATATATATATATATATATATATATATATATATATATACACACAAATACATACATGCATGTATATATATATATCTGTCATACCGGCCATGACGAAGGGAAATAGCCCTGAAACTCGAGTCGCCTTTATATATTTATATTTATATATTTATATATTTGATCCTTTATATTGAACACTCAATATTTCATCTACATTCAATACTTTCTTTCATGGTGCCATCCATTTTTATTTTATTTTATTTTATATTATATATTGTATATTATATTATATATTGTATATTCCATATTCTATACCCCACATTGGTTCTGCAGGAATATAAATAAAACATAAAAAACAGACAGTGTTGGAACTCTTTTAAACTAAATAATATATTCCTCTATACACAATCATACAAAAAAACCCACCTTTTTTGTATTTATTTTTACTCGCATATATATATATATATATATATATATATATATATATATATATATGTGTGTGTGTGTGTGTGTGTGTGTGTATACATATATGTACATACATATATATATATGTATATATATATATATATATATATATATATATATATATATATATATATATATAAATTCAATAATAGGACGAATTCTTTTACAAGAATTTATCAAGTAGCTAGCGTGAAAAAAACCTCATAAGGGAAAAAATCCATCATTTATTCCCGAAATATATATTTATATTTATATAAGGGCATTACTATACAATAATGCCTTACGCTATGAGGGACTCTAAGGTCAGACTACCATAAAAAAGCTTTTTATGGTAGTCTGACCTTAGAGTCCCTCATAGCGTGAGGCATTATTGTATAGTAATGCTCTTATATAAATATATATATATTTATAGATATATATATATACATATATATATATATATATATATATATATATATATATATGTATATATATATATATATATATATATATATATATATATATATATATATATATGCATATATGGGTACAGGCCGTCACAAAACGTAAACAACATGAAATGCGAAGACAAACTTGGGTATGCGAACAACGAGAGAAACAAATGGAAAACAAGACAAGCAACATATAGCAATGTCGTTAATTGCTTGAAATGAGGAGTAAATGGACAGCCGACAACTGATGAAGGGCCCTTCTTTATGTTACTTGTCTTATTTTCCATTTGTTTTTCTCGTTGTTCACATACCCAAGTTTTTCTTCGTATTTCATGTTGTTTACGTTTCGTGACGTCCTGTACCCATATATGCATATATATATATATATACACATGTATATGTATATATGTACATATATGTATGTATATATGCATATATATATATATATATATATATATATATATATATATATATATATATATATATGTGTGTGTGTGTGTGTGTGTGTGTGTGTGTGTGTGTGTGTGTGTGTGTGTATGTATGCATGTATGTATGTATGTATGTATGTATGTGTGTGTGTGTATATATATATATATATATATATATATATATATATATATATATATATATATATATGTATGTATATATACATCTATATATCTATATATATGTGTGAGAGAGAGAGAGAGAGAGAGAGAGAGAGAGATGGCGAGAATTACAATGAAATTGCAATAAATTGACCGGTTCCTTTGAAAGGTAAACAGATCAACTTATTACATCATTTAGGCGATTCGTTATGAGATTTTTACCCATACTCCGACGAAACTTCATTATTTTTTTTCCTTTCACTGAAGCTGCTTTCCAATTAACTGCGTGATTGATCCATTGATCAGTGCTTAATTGACAAAGTTTGCTATATTGATTACCATGTTACATTCATCGATAAGGTTATTTCTATTTCATGTTTATTTTTGTATCTGTTGCTTTAATTATTTGAGGGACTAAGTGATTGTTTATTACAGTTATAGAGTTGCAATATTGATTTTATCATCGTAATAACTGAATAATTTGACCTCATATTCCGACTGCCTCATTACTTAATTTTGCACCTATATATATATACATGCGCGATTCTGGGTATGTATTTATGTATGCACATATATCTATAAGTATATATCCATTTATCTACACACACATACACGCACGCGCAAACACGCACACACAGGCATATGTCTGCGTCTATGTCTACTCGTTAGTACTTTGCTATCTAAAACAATTAGAACAAGAGTGGTACAAGGTATTTGGTCAGACTGGCATGCAAGGGACGCTTAAGCTTATGTTTCTGTATTTATCTATCTATCAATATGTCTATCTGTCTGTCGCTAACTCTGTCTCTGTCTCTGTCTCTGTCTCTATTCCTCTCTGTATGTATGTATATATGTATGTATATATATATATATATATATATATATATATATATATATATATATATATATATATATATATATATATATATATATATATATATATATATATATATATATATATATGTATGTATATATGTATGTATATATATGTGTGTATATATATATATATATATATATATATATATATATATATACACTTTATTTTGGGATTTGGTTTAAATAAATGAGTACATGAGTGGAAACTTTACCGGTGAGTGTGTTCAATAATAAGGCACTAAGAATGACTCACCAGACACAACAATATATATATATATATATATATATATATATATATATATATATTATTTTGTTTAAAAGAGTTCCAACTCTGTCTGTTTTTTATGTTTTATTTATATTCTTGTAAAATTAATGTGGGATATAGAATATGGAATATACAATATATAATATGGAAATAGATGGTACAATGAAATAAAGTATTGAATGTTTTATTGAATATATGGAATATGTCTTATTGAATATATGAAATATTGAGTGCTCAATATATATATATATATATATATATATATATATATTGTACATACATACACACACATACATACAAGCATACATATTGAAAAATATATGAATATATATATACACATATATACACACACTCACACACACATACGCACGCACACACACACACACACACACACACATGTAATCATATATATATTGAGACCTAATAAAACTTTTAGCATGCTCTACGTTTTATTCTGTACAGAACATTCAGAAACCTGATGCATTTTATTTATCGTATTTGATAAATAAATAAAAAATATCAAAACTACATATAGATTTTTGAAATATTTAAATTACCTCTATTCTATTTTATGAAGACATTTCCAGAGTACAAGTTTGTTTAAATCTCGTTCAATAAATTTTTTGCAGGCCGAGATAAAAAAAACAAACAAAATGATTCATAGTGTAACTAATCGATTAACAAAATGTACTTTTAGTGTGTCATAATATCGCTGCCATTGTATATACGCCATGATGACAGACATACCGAAAATTATAACTTCAATAATATATAATTTAGCATATATTTTAAATTGTAAAGAATTCTCTTACTAATATTTTTCGCAAGCCCAGATTTTTTCAAGGTCTTTGCAATGAAATGTATGTATATGTGCGTGTGTGCGTATGTGTGTGTTTGTATATATATATATATATATATATATATATATATATATATATATATATGTCTGTATGAGCTGGAGGTTAAACAACCTTCTAAGGGATAGTAAATATCCAGTATACTACTGGATATTTACCTGCGTATTTATATCTAAGTGTTTACTATTGCAAGGCAGTATTGCAATTGAATACTAGGTATAAGTGGGGGTATATCAGAAACTTACCCAGTATTTATAAGGCAAATAAGAAAATGGAGAGGATAAGCAGTCGACAGGCATTAGCCTGTAAACAGTTAATTATGTCTATTTATTGATTGATTACAATCATGTGTAAGTGATTCAAATAAACGAATGAAGTAACCAAATAAGCAAATAAGCAAATGTATATTTATTTATATATTTATTGACTAATTTATTTTCTAATTTCATTCGTTTATTTGGATCACTTTTTCATATGATTGTAATCTATTAATAAATAGATATAATTGAAAGTTTACAGGCTGATGTCTGTCGACTGTTTATCCTCTCCATTTTCTTATTTGCCTTATATATATATATATATTTATATATATATATATATATATATATATATATATATATATATATATATCCATACATATGATATTACGTATGATACT
Organism: Octopus bimaculoides; assembly: GCF_046866305.1. Taxonomy (NCBI): domain Eukaryota; kingdom Metazoa; phylum Mollusca; class Cephalopoda; order Octopoda; family Octopodidae; genus Octopus; species Octopus bimaculoides. The sequence goes on along the minus strand of NC_142931.1, from coordinate 78,337,254 downwards.
ACTACTGGATAGCACAGGGTAAAATCTGAAGGTGGACGAGCTTTATGTTATACACTCCTACGTTCTTCACAGAATATACCATAACTATAGATATAAATATATATATATAAATATATATAAAAACATAATTAAGGGATCAGCAAATATTTGCTTCACCACATACCGAAGATCAGAAATAGCAGCTAAAAAAGCTGCGACTCCAACAGATAGCATTACTTGTAACTCACAAAGGCAAAAACAAGAAGAAAAAAACAATGAAAACTAACCATTCCGAAGTTAATCGTAGACGCGTTTCTGGATCATGTGTGATAAATACTCAATTTCCTTCATCAATACGATATTCCAGTAGTAAATTCGACCATGCTAGCAAACTGTGCATGCATGAACGAGTGAACATTCTACATCGACACAAACCTGAAAGCATAACCGAATCTACCTCGGCCAGCCAGTCCACTATCCTTCTCTCAAGAAATTACCATGTGCGTGACAAGCAATACCGCAGAGAATCTGCGTTTACTAACAGGGAGTGAATAATTATTACAAATTAATAAATTGATAAACCTTTACCCTTTTACTTTGTATATATATATATATGCATGTATGTATATATGTATGTATGTATGTATGTATGTATTTGTGCGCGTATCTTTGTGTCTGTGTTTGTCCCCACCACCGCTTGTCATCCGGTGTTGGTGGGTTTACGTCCCTGTAACCTACCGGTCCGGCAAAAGAGACCAATAGAATAAATACTAGGCTTTAAAAAATATTATTGGAATCAATTCATTTAACTTAAAATACTATTCTTCAAGGTGGTGTCCGAGCATGGCCGAAGTCTAATGACTGAAACAAGTAAAAGATTTTATATATATATATATATATATATATATATATATATATATATATATATATATATATATATATATAAGGGCGAAACCTGAGGTCCCATTCAAATCAATATCATTAAGAATATATATATATATATATATATATATATATATAAAATCTTTTACTTGTTTCAGTCATTAGACTTCGGCCATGCTCGGACACCACCTTATATATATATATATAGCTGTGTGTCTATGTGTATGTATGTGCGCGCGTGTGTCTATGGTGTGCGTATGTGTGCATCTTTGTGTTGACGAACTGTCTGACAACCAGTGTTGGTTTGTTTAAGTCTCCACAACTTAGCATTTCGGCAAAAGTCTCTGACTAGGATTTAAAATTAAGTATTATGATTGATTTGTTCCACTAAACCCTTGAAAGCAGTGCTGCAGCATGGCGACCGTCTATTGAGTGAAATAAGTAAAAAACAAAGCGTATATATAATTTTAATTTGATATTTCATCTGCATAAATCGAGATTTTCAACTGGCTGATAGTCATTTACAATATCAGTGAATACTATCTAGATAGCGTGTCGCCACCCACCTCCAGTCCAGTCACGCGGTCCAAGAAATTCAGATTGGGATCTCTACTTCGATGGATTTGATATCGCTGTAATTCCAGGGAATTACTACTTAAGGGGAGAAAATTGCTTCTAAGTTTATTTTTCATATTGAGAAATCATTAGCAATGAGTGAAAACAGCATACATATGTTTCCATATGATCATGTTAATTTTTTCATGAGATAAAATCCTTAAAGTCTCTGATAGCCGTGGATAGTACTATTTCGTCCGCTTTCTATACTCTTCACCACAAGATAACTTGAGATTTTTAAATTCGTTAATATAAATTCATATAAAAATTTTAAACGATCTAATTTTTTTATTCTTCTAATAGTGGAGAAAAAAAGGAAGAGAGATAGACATATAGGTAGAGGGAGAAAAACCTCTTGCATGTTATTTTTTTAAAAATATATATGATTCACTGTGTCACTGTATCGACCAGACTATTGAATGTTGTTATGCAACTCTGGTCACAAATCGCTTCCTCACCTTATTGTAGATTTCGAATGAGGACACTCCACTGACTAGATGATTAGGCCAACATTTCTTCCGAATGGAACGCCATTCCGTCGCAGGATTACTCATTTACAGCTGAGTGGATTCGAACAACGAAAAATGGAGTTCTTTGCTGAAGAACACAACACACTATCGATCTAGGAATTGAAACCACGATCTCGCATTCGTGAGTGCAACATCCTAACCATTCGGTCACGGACCCCCACAAACAAACACACACACACACACACATGCATATATACATACGTGCATACATACACATATACATACATGCATGCATACACCTATACATACTATATATATATGTGTGTGTGTGTTATATGTATATGTTTTTATGTGCTACTATTATAGTTTCATGTGCTGAGAACATGCCGAATAGTGTTTTATAACACATCTGGTGTCCCAGCATAATCATCAGACACTGCCTACATGGCATAACGAACTAAATAAATGTGTGTGTGTGTGTGTGTGTGTGTGTGTGTGTGTGTGTGTGTGTTGTTTTCTTTGGTATTGTTAATCAACTAGTTGACATACAGCAAAAACATTTATTGATAGTGGGACTCTATTCATAAAGTAAAGTGAAATTTATTGATATTATTGATTTAACTGGCATCTTAGTCAACTGGTTCAATAAGCCGTTAAGGGCGAAACCTGAGGTCCCATTCAAATCAATATCATTAAGAAAATAAATGCATGTATAAAACATATGCATATATAAATAAAGAAAATGAAATATAATTAGTAGCTGGAATCGAAATCTTTTTGGTGGTTCTGCATCAGAATCTAGAATGCTAAGCGAGCTTGCTAGAATTCTCGAATACTAGAATGTTAGAATTTCAGAATTCTTTGAGCATGAAATATGAATATTCATGAATAACACTACTTCGGAATACTCGCATCTAACAAATAGACTATATTTAAATATTCATGTTGAAAGAGAGGAGAGAGAGAGAGAGAGAGAGAGAGAGAGAGAGAGAGAGAGAGAGAGCATGTGTGTATTTTAGAGAGGGAGTGTGTGTGTATTGGAGGGGGAGTGTGTGTGTGTGTGTGTGTGTGTGTGTGTGTGTGTGTGTGTGTGTGTGTGTGTGTGTGTGCATGTGTTCGCACGTGTTTGCGTGTGCTACCAGCTATGTGTAATATATTTCAAAAATCAAGAAACCATAGTGTACTTGCAGCCTCAGAGGAAATCTTTGAGATTCAACCTCCTTGCAGCGGAAGCAAAGTATCTTTTGGCATAACTGCTCGAACAACAGCTGCTAAGTGGTTTCGTCGAATATCGAGGTATCCGACTTTACAATTCACTTAGCAACAACGTTGAGTTGAATAAGTTTATAGGATCATTTATTTATTTATTCATTTTTATCAATGGTTGCCTTACAAAATTTTCAACAAATGTCTGTGAATTATCAGCATTTCTTTAAAACTATAACGGCTCTTGCGTGGTAGACTTAACTTTTAATATGTTTCAGCACGACTACTAGATCTTGAGTGCATCTAGCGGAGTATAGTCTGAGTCTACAATCTGAAGATAACTTCTGCTTTTGCTACAGTCAGTCGGTCTCGAGGTCCAAACAAGGATCATGGACGCTGTTATTCTGCCTCTCAGAAGCAATTAAAAAAATCTACGAGAACCGTGTGTTACGAAAGCAACATAGTAACTAACTAGCCACAAAAGAAGCCTGTGTGGGATTGATCAATCATTCAGAAACAGCAGCCAAATATCCCTTGTATCACAGCTAATGTTCTGCGGTTGAGAATCACACTCTACTTTCAGATCATATCCTATTGCCCTACCGTAGGGTAGGATTTGAAAGAGGTCTCTACGGGCTTTATTTGACAGAAGGTTCTATATTTGCATGAGGTTTTCTGTAGCGATGACCGAACTGTTAGAAACAATGCGCAGAACATTTTCAAATCATCCCTACCGTACAACGGTATGATACGAGGGTGGCCTCCACGAGTTAGAGAAACCTGTGTAGTGATTTCAGGCCGCTACGGGGTTAACCAATATCCCGGAAATTGTGGTCAAATCTCTCTCAAATCACGCCCTATGGTCCTAGAAAAGGAAGGAGACTTTAAATAATGCGGTCGTGTCTGTGCACTGAGTCTGTAGTAAAAGACGGAGATGATCATGGCTGGAACGCATTTGGTTCAGAGATAAATAACAAAATAGAAACATGTAAACTTTGCTTTTCATTGTGATATATTTTTATGGTTTACTCTTACTGGCTGCTTTGTCGATTTAATGACCGTTACCTTTCACCAAATTTTCAAATCTTATATTAATTATGCAAGACATTAGTACCACTACTGCTATTGCTACTGCTGCTGTTACTGCTGCTACTGATGCTGCTGCTGTTGATGTTGATGATATTAATGGAAGTTTCTTCGTGTCCGAGGATCAGGAAGAAGAGGTACGTCTTCAAATGGTTATGTAAACCGATACTTAGCATGGCTTTAAACTGCATCCGGTAGTAGGGCCTTAGTTCGGAGGTTTCAAAGTTTTGAGGAGTGTGGAACCACCTCTTAGCCCCTTTTGCTCCAAGGTCTACTTTGACCCGGAGTAGTAGAACCAGTCAGGGTCCTGGTATGGGTTAACTAGCATGTTATGGATGAAACTCCAAGTACAAATAAACCCTCACTATCTTGTAAATGCAATGGAAAAGGAAAATTAAAAGAGAAGGCATGTCAAACTCGACAGGAAATAAAGAAGTGGAGTGCCTCAGGCGATTTAGTGTTCTTTTTGACACCCTTTCGGCCACTTTAGGGTAGATGGGTCTATCTGGCCCTGTAAAGCAATTCACCTATCAGAAAGCCACTCCATTGTAAAGCCGAAAGCTTGCTGGTCACCGCTGCCGTTTTATCTCGCAGAGCCATTGTGGTCAGACCTCTAAGTCTAAAGAATTGGATCGTGCTGCAGAGACCGATTCTCGCTTTAATACTACTAATCCACCGGCAAGAAGAAAAACCCTGCAGCCTCAATAATCGGTTTACTACTACTATTACTACTACTACTACTACTACTACTACTACTACTACTGCTGCTGCTGCTGCTGCTGCTGCTGCTGCTGCCACTACTACTACTACTACTACTACTACTACTACTACTACTACTACTACTACCACTACTACTACTACTGTAGATGATGTTAGATTTCTTTGTGATCAATAAAATCACCCCAGTGAGTCATAAGGCTTTGTTTTTTTGTTTTTTTTTTCAATATACACATTTTTTGTTCCAAGTCTTGCACGCTTGGTTAATGAGTCCCTCATCAATAGTTTCTCAAACAACGCGTTGCTTATGTTCGTTAAAGAAGTCTGATTAAATCGAATTATGTCAAGAGTTATCTACCGTACTGGCCATTGTCTAATGACTTTTTTCTTATGTATTTTCGAAAGTATATTTTTGACGATCACTCCAGTGAATATGCTAACATTAACTTAACTATTGTTTTTCTTTCATGCAAGTGGCGTCTCTGAGTAATTAACTTTAGTGATTTATCTGTCTATTATAAACATATACTCAGAGTCGGATTGGTGCAAGCGTTTCAATTCTTTTAGCCTTTGTGTCATGTTTATGAATTATTTTTTGCATCATTGCTGTTACTGGCCAGTTATAAATCATACATATATATATATATATATATATATATATATATATATATATATATATATATATATATACATATACATATATATATATATGTATGTGTGTGTGTGTGTGTGTGTGTGTGTGTGTGTGTGTGTGTGTGTGTGTATGTATGTGTATATG
>NC_142931.1:78326521-78329021 GCF_046866305.1 Octopus bimaculoides | reverse complement strand
GATGTTAAGTGTTTCTTTAGGTGAGTATTTTGAATAAGTCCTTCGTTAGATCAGACTGTCCTCTCATTCTATACAAGAATGAATATCCAAAGCAGTGTGCTATTTTCAGCAATTTGCAAGCAAAACTATATCCATAGAGAAAATGACAAGCAAAACAGAAGTATGATCAAAATACAAAATACAAATCAAAGAAACAAACACAGAAAAACTCCCATGTCGAGTTAACTATAAAATACAATTCTATCTTCACGGTCGGATTATCAGAAGGAAAGAGGAAAAGAAAATAAAGAACGAAATTGGAGATAATAATGTGATAACGTGATAAAGACTGGCCATTTCCGTGCTTGTCAACAAACTACTTGAAAGGGATCTAAGGTATACCCTGCCTGTTATAGCAAAACATTTAACTCCATCCTACACCAGAATCTATTACTATGCAAAGTTAATTTATGATTGTCTAGCTTTTATGTACTTATAAAAAAAAACGAAAGAAATTTAGAAAAATAAGTTAGTAGGTAAACTCTCCCGAACATACGTATATATTCTCATATATATCCACATACAATGTAGTGTATGTGTGTGTACATATACATACATACATACATACATACATACATAGGGATAGAGAAGAGAATCTGTGCATAGTTGTGGCAATTAGCTGCCCAGCGGATGTTTATATAAAGCTGAAGATCAGTGAAAAAGAGAATATCTACAATAGACTATTGAGAAATCTGCAGTTACTCTATCCAGATTACAAGTTCAAGTTTATACCTGTAATTGTTGGGGTTCTGAGATATGTAACACACCGCCTAAATACCAATCATGAGAAATTAGACTTCTCAAAACTAGAAAGGAGAAAGCTAATTCTAGGACTACAAATTCAATCCATCATTGGAACTGTAAAAATCTGTAAAACTTTCCAAAAGTTTATCATTTAAATATATATGACCATATCTAGATATGTAACTATATGCATGAGAATACATACATAAAACATACAAAGCTGCACATACATACATACATACATACATACATACATACATACGTACGTATGTACGTACGTACGTACATACGTACATACATAGCCTGTTGTTGATGTTGAAATTCCAACGATAGAGCCTTGGATCTAGGTTAGAAACCGGTTTTTTCTCTATCGGCCAGAAATCTTGAAATAAACTGAATAATGATATACATACATCTATTTATATATGGACACATTTATACTTCTGATGAATATTTCTTACTACTTTTACTACTTATGTTAATATCAGTATGTTGAGTTCTTAGTCTATGCGCAACGGAAAACCACAACAATGTTAAATGACAAGAATTTGTTTACATAGCTCTAGATAGTTTTATATAACTATACCTATCTATTTACACGCATCTACAGTTATTCTTTTATGTTTCAGCCTTAAGGCTGTGGCCATGCTGGGACACCGCCAGTAAGCTGATAATACGTATAATCCATGGAGTAGATATATAAATATTTCCACCCCACTATCTGCCATCCGATATTAATACACATATTGATACTAGGCAATTAGTACTTCTGCAATCTTGCACCATATGATTACATGCAGCTGCATATATATCGTGACAACTGGAAAATTTCACAAAATGAATTTAAACAAAATGATTAAATAGAAGTAAAACGGAAATAAATACAATACAATAAAATAGTTTGCATGAATAGAGTTTTAGGGATATGTTTTCAGCAAAACAGCAAAAATGAGCATTTCAGCCTGTGGTTGCATCTAGCTACCATCTCGGAGCACTTAAGAACATTAAATACACATATTAGATATTTAGAAACATACAAAGATTGTTAACTTCAGTTGAACATTTATTGTTTGTAATATGGAGCACCAAAATTTTCATCTTTCAAAACTGCCAACTGGTCTCTGACAGGTCGTAGTTTCGAGCAACGACAATTTTGACACCATATTACAAATAGTAAATATTACAAATAGTAAATATTTATAGGAAATTAACAGTCTTTGTGCGTGTTTCTGAATGGCTAGTACGAGTATTTTATGCTACCATCGATATAGTTTCAGCACATGGTCTCAATCCAAAATACATGCCATACATAGATAGACAGAATTTTGGAACAAACTCTTCACCAGCCACAATTTTTTAATTTTTGTTAATTCTTCTTCTGACAGTTTCTTATAGTTATGTTTTTAAGAATTGAAGGCTATAATTTTGAAATACAAACAGAATCCTCAAATTTGGAATTTTGGTGATGACTCTTAATTTACTGTACCTGACATTGTAATTTTCTTTTTATAATTTTTTTTCGAAATATTTCTGTGAATTGTATGTTTGAAGTAAGGGAGATTACAATTCTGCTAAAATCTAGGTTTTTAAATTTTGAACAGTTTGTTCGCTACATTTATACAGTGGCTTGCTTTTAAGCTCAAAGATCTGGGTACTTCTGGCAGGCGAGTCACAACATGCCAAAACAACAGTGCCCCAGAATACTTTGTGCCAATAA
>NC_142931.1:78319021-78321521 GCF_046866305.1 Octopus bimaculoides | reverse complement strand
CGTTTCTTAGACCGTGCCCGTTACATCACATAACAATTAGAAGACTATTCATTGGCAATCCAAGAACAGGAGATTGCTATGAAATACCTAATAGACAAAACAAACAGTGAAGACCTTGGAACTCCAAGATGCAACTGAAAGTGTAGGCTACACCATACTTCTGTCGAAGACATTACACATGTGATTAGCAACTGCCCCGAAATGTCATGAAGGTACTACCTCCCTGTGCGACATGACGTTTTCACAAAAATAATAAACAATGCTATACGAATATCAGACTGTCCTGGAATAAAATAGAGAATCCATTTGTTTTTGAATACATACACGACCATCAACATAAGGAATACTGGTGGAACATTCCCATCAAAACATCTGTCAAGTGTAAACATAACAGACCGGATATTGTTGTTTGGGACGGACAAGAAAAATTACGTGAGGTCCTGATGAATATTGCTTTGAAAATCCAAAAGAAGAAGCATAATAACTAGGGACAACGCCTTCGAAACCTCCGGTTCCTATGTCCAGATAATATATTCACATTTATAACAATAATAATTGATACACTTAGTTTTGTGAGTAAATGCCTAAATGCCAACCCGGATAAACTAGGGTTTTCAGAAAAAGAAATCATCCAACTAAATTGCACATTACAACTACAATCTGTAAAACACAAGCAATACACTTTGCAAGTTTAAAATGTGAGGTTGTGTTTGTTATTTACATTCCAACAATGGAGCTTTGCATCGTTGTTAGATACTAGCTCCTACTTCAGAGGAAGAATTCCAATACTTAAAATAAGAAGAGAACATACATACATGCATGTTGTTGGCACTGCATCGCTTACGACGTCGTGGGTTCCAGTTGATCCGATCAACGGAACAGCCTGCTCGTGAAATTAAAGTGCAAGTGGCTGAGCACTCCACAGACACGCGTACCCTTAACGTAGTTCTCGGGGATATTCAGCGTGACACAGTGTGACAAGGCTGACCCTTTGAATTACAGGCACAACAGAAACAGGAAGTAAGAGTGAGAGAAAGTTGTGGTGGAAGAGTGCAGCAAGGTTCGCCACCATCCCCTGCCGGAGCCTCATGGAGCTTTTAGGTGTTTTTGCTCAATAAACACTCATAACGCCCTGTCTGGGAATCGAAACCGCGATCCTATAACCGTGAGTCCGCTGCCCTAACCACTGGGCCATTGCGCCTCCACACATACATACATACATACATACATACATGAAGGTTGTCCATTCGTGACTGAAGAAGACTATCACTGACCATTGTCCATACAAAATGTCAGCAATGGTTGTACATAAGATTATTGCACCCGCATTCGGCTTCACCCTGGTTCGGGCTCGCGCCTGCAGCTTCCATGCTAGCCTTGGTACCCTCCTACTCTACCGGGCATTAGAAGGTCGCCTCACCGGTGATCGTGCAAGCTAAACTTTTTGGTCTAATAAAACTTGTACAACACCTGACATCCCCTCTCCTCCACCCTATTAACATGATTCAGACATAAGTCATGGCAAAATATCCATGATCTCAAGATCTCAAGCGCAAGCAGATCTCCTAAACGTTCAATGCCATTCCCTGCATATTCAGTTTTATATCAGAGAGATCTTCTAGAGACATGCTTTAACAAAAGCTAAGGGGTACATCACTCTAAGCGGTCTTCCAGCACACCGGACACCTATTCGGAATTGCTGAGGGCCTTTGCTATTGCTATATAGTCCTTGAACCTACACTAGTTTCGTTCGTCTTTTGACACATCTTTTTAGTCCGGCGGGGTTTCTAGCAACCTTCCTCACCAAGCAAGCTCAGTATAGGTGTTAGTTTAGTCACCGACCACCCGATAATGAGACAAGTTGTACTGTATTCCATGTTACTAACAGCACTCATGAGTGACTACACAAGTGACCTGACACATACATACATACATACATAGATACACACTCACGCATACACACATTCATACATACAAGCATTCATACATTCATATATATACATATATATATATATATACATATATCTATATCTATCTATCTATCTATATATATATATATATATATATATATATATATATATATATATATATATATATGGCTGATAGTTAGCAAAATGGCTGATAGTTAGCAAGGTGAGACACACATAAGAAAGAAGGAAACAAAGGACCACTGATGAGGTCACAGAAGTGTGACGAAAGAACTCTGGCCGAAATAAGATTAAGATTAAGATTAATGTAATATAAAGCTGAAAAAAAAAAAAAAAAAAAAAAAAATTAACACCAAATATACAGTGCGTGTGTTTTTATTGGCTAAACTGGCAATATGACCATCCCCAAGTACAACAATATATATATATATATATATATATATACTCACATAGTATTTGTATTTATATATATATATATATATATATATATATATATATATATATATATATATATATATATACTCACATAGTATTTGTATTTATATATATATATATATATATATGTGTACTAA
>NC_142931.1:78291521-78316521 GCF_046866305.1 Octopus bimaculoides | reverse complement strand
CATCATCATCATCATCACGTTAGTATTTGTTGTAAAGTATTAATTTGCATCTTAAAGTTTCTATTTACTTCGATAAAACATACGATAGAGATTTTATGTTAACACCAAATGCAGTTTCAGACAGATATCTCTTTTGACCATCACATACACACACACACACACACACACACACACGCACATAGATATAGATATATATTGATACCCATACACACATATGGGTATAAATATATCTATTTACATATGTATATATATATTATTTTACATATGTATATATATTATTTATGAACATATACGTATGAGTGCATTTATATGTATACACGTGTGTGCGTATGCGTGTGTATGTATGTATGTGTGTGCATATATATGTGTGTACATGTATATGTGTAAGTATATATATGTATGAACATGTATATATGCCTTTGTATGTACATGTATGATTATATGTATGTATATGTACACACACACACACACACACACACACACACACACACACACATACATACACACATACATTAGCCGTCTCCTGTTAATGCTTAGCTGCTAATGTATGGTTCGTATTTTATGTTCACACGTTCACATAGAATTCATTCTTCTTCACACAAGGGGAACATAACTCAAACGGTGCTCCTTTCAAGTTTGTATTATGTATGCCCAGATCAATAGCTATATCTATGTATATCCAGAAATGGCGATGTTGATGATGGTAGTGGTGTTGGTGTTGGTGTTGGTGGCGATGAGGATGGTAATATTGGTGTTGGTGATGGTGGTTGTGGCAGTGGTAGAGGTGGTGGTAGAGGTGGTGGCAGTGGTTGTATGATAGTGGAAACGGGTGATAGTTGTGGTGGTACAAGTCGTGTTCGTGATATTGATGAAGTGGCGGTCATTGTTATAGTGGTGGTGGTGGCGGTGGTTGTGCTGGTGGTGGTGCTGGTGGTGGTGCTGGTGTAAGCGATAGTGGTAATGGGTGCCTGCCGCGGTGGTAGCTGGAATGGCAGTAGATGTGAGAAGATATGCTGCTGAAGTTGTGGGCACTAGTGGCAATGTGGGCGTGGAGGGAAGCAACGTTGCTGATAGTGCTGAGAGCAGAATTAATGTTGGGCGTGGTGATGGCAGTGGTTTTGTTGGTAGAAGTGCCGTGGGGGGGGGGGGAGTTGACGGTGGTGTTTAGTGGTAGTGATTATATTTGAAGTGTAGCTGATGTACAATGGTGACGGTGATGGATAAGTGTAGGAACATTATTGGTGGTGATGGTGGTGTTGGCGGTAATAATGTGTGTTTGTATGTGTGGTGGTGGTGGTGGTGGTAGTGGAATAAAATGTTGCTAATATAATGTTGAAGGCGGTGTTGGCAGTGGTGGTACAGGGTGTAATATGGCGGTGTGGTACCGGTAGGTGAGAAGAATTGCTGTACATCAGAGACGCGCATATGCTAATCACTGTCTCCATCATCTCTCTTTCTTCTCTTTAACTCTCTGTTATGTCTTGTTTTCATTATGTATACGTGTATACATAAGAGCCTATGTGTGTGTCTACATACATACATACATACACACACACACACACACACACACACACACACACACACACACACACACACACACACACACACATATATATATATATATATATATATATATATATATATATATGCATATTGATATATATGTGCATATTTATGTATATATATGTATATATATATGCATATATACATATATATGTATATGTATATATATATATTTGTGTATATCTATATTTGTGTGTATGTGTGTGTATACAAATGTGTTTATATTTATATATATATATGTGTATATACATACAGGTAGGTATATTTGTGTATATAAATATGCATATGTATGTATATATACACATACATATATATGTATGTTTGTATGTGTGTACACAAATCCTTACATACGTGCTAACATGCTCTCAAACATGTACACACATACATGCATGCATACATACATACATGCATGCATGCATACATACATACATACATACATACATACATACGTACATTCGTGCATGCATAAATCCCCTCTCTTGTAAGCTGAACCTAGCTGTTATCTGTGTTTCAATGTAGAATTTATATGAAGAATTTTATTACTCACAATCGGTTTTATGGTCAGTTTTCAGCCAGATAATTGTTCAGGCGGACAGACAAGCCGACAAACGGACAGGTAGCTATTATAAAGGTTGGCAAGCAGGTGTGCAGGTAGTCAAGAAGAAAGCAAGGGTGGTGTATGTCTAGATACATGTTAGCAACATGGAAGACTCTACAAGGTCATTCTATCTGCTAGAAATAGTAACTAATTTTTTTTTCTAATCACACCTTTCTGTTATAAATTACAAGGCAATATAACATCAAAGGAGATTATGTAGTTGTTATATCTCTTAGAAATAGCGACCAAAATCTCCTTTCTATATCACCGCTTCATCTTAAATACAAGAAGATATTGGATTATAGAGAGAGAGAGAGATACATCATAGCTTAAAAGAAGACATGAAGAACCAAGGAAGAAACATTTTATAGTCATTTGAAATGCAAGAAATAGCATTCAAATCCACATGCTTAGGACATGCATAGTATAATGTTGTTTAGATACAATATTTCGGGAGATAGAATACCTTTCATCATCCTATTTGATGATAATGAACATTAAATATAAAGAGATACTAAAATACATCAGGTGAAAGAATCACGTATATAACGATTTCAAATTTCGGGGAAGCGGTAAGTCGATGAAATCGACCTCAGTGTTCAACTGGTAGATAATTTATCGACCCCGAAAGGATGAAAAGCAAAGTTGACCTCGGCGGAATTTGAACTCAGAACATAAAAACAGACGAAATTGCTTGGCGTGCTTACGATTCTGTCAGCTCGCCGCCTTAATCACGTATATAATGAAGCTTTACAAATATAATAAATGATATTATTCGCTTTGTAATCATGAAGAATCGGGTGCAGTCCTACAACCCGGCAGTATGGTCCATGCCTTTTGTTATTAGTTTGGGTTGAGCCACGTTCTGTTCAGTTAAATTTGATTGTCAGAAACTGTATGGAAATTTGTCAGATAAACTGAATCTGTAAAGGGATCCAACCATGTCACACTCATGGTCACGGTGCCTGGAGATTAAGTCAAGGGTACAAATGTCCGTGGAATACTCAACCACTTATAACTATAATTCCTTATTCAATGAATAGGTAGATCATTTGATCGAGAAAAAAAAACACTACTCAGCGCGCCAAAATAGATGTATCATCCATTTGAAATTCTGCATATATACATACATACATACATACATACTTACATGCATACATACATACATGCATGCATGCATATATACATACATACATACATACATACATACACACATACATACATACACACATATACTGTGTTTATTAAACAATATTTTTTGTTGATCTTGCCATCACGAAACAGCACACACACTCTCTCTCTCTCTCTCTCTCACTCACACATACACACACACACACACACACACATAATCAGTCGTCATAATTTTTTCTATGCAAAATAGCATCAGCTGGTTGAAAGTTCTCGCTGAAGGGTCTTTATTTCAGAGATTACCTTCTCCTAGATGGAATGTTTTCACTACGACTGGTGAGAATCGTATAACCCTTGTCTATTTTGGACGCTCGTTAACTCTCCTGAGTGCCTCAGCCCGTTGCCAGCTCTTGTTTTTCATCTCTCCAGGTTGTCCAGATATCACCCTCCTCATCTCCTCATCAAGCAAGCATGGTGGGATTGCCGGTTTAGTCGTCGACGACCCAACCATGTAACAGGTTGTACTAGGTTACATGGTCGAGTCGTCCGAGTAGCCCTAGAGCGACCTGGCATATATATGTATGTATATATATTTCAGAAAGAGAGAGAGAGAGAGAGAGAGAGAGAGAGAGAGAGAGAGAGAGAGAGAGAGAGAGAGAGAGAGAGAAAGTGGAGAGGAAGCCTCAAACACGAAACAGACATGCGGTAAGGAAAAACTATATTAGACATTTGATTAATATTACGTTGACCATTTTCGACAAAAACAGGCGGCAATACCGGACATGTTTCAGTATTGTTGTGTCGACGTCCTCAGACGATGTAGTAGGCTAGCCCAATACGTAGATATTGAGGAAGAAGTCTAGACGTCGGGGGTAGTTGTGTAGAGGTCATCCGAACGTGCGTTATAACAGTGGCGACGAGGATTTCGTAGCTCACACAACCACTGTGTAGTATTGCGATGTAACAAGTATCAACACACTTACTTGGTTAGGTATATTCTTCACTGTATTTTCCAGAGTCGAGATGACAGAATCAAACAACTTCACTTCTATAGTGATTTCCGTTAGAGTAAACATAGACATAATGTGTGTATGTGTGTGTGTTTCGGTAAATATTGGTGAGTGTGTGTTTGTATTGTGTGTGTGTGTGTGTGTGTGTGTGTGTGTGTGTGTGTGTGTGTGTGTGTGTGTGTGTGTGTGTGTGCGTGCGCGCGCGCGCGTGTGTGTGTGTTTGTAAATGTGCGTGCGTGTGCATGTGCATCTGGACGCATAGTTTGGGAAGAAGGACATCTCAGAATTCTGGAATCTGTTGATAACTACCGTAATATATTATAATTATTTTTATTGTCTTGGTTCAAAGACCATCCAAGAGCTGGGAGACCGATACGGGTCATACTTATCTTAAGGATATACATGATAACAACCGCAGGAAATACATGAACAAGGAATGAATTCCAGAGAACCGGGATCCTTGAGGGAAAAGGACTGGGAGTAGTAATTGACTCGAAATTTTGGCGCAAGGCCAGCAGTTTTGGTGGCAGAGCACTAGTCGATTATAACGACCTCGGTGCCCAACTGATGCTTATTTTATCGACCCTGAAAGGATGAAAGGCAAAGTCGAATGAAAGAAGTAATTCGAGCGGGAGACAAGACATGGGTACAATATAGGGGAAGAGAGAAGGAGAAATGAGTGCCTGGAGTAAAGTTGCCATCTTTAAGGAGAGATGGCAACTATGGTAGAGGTAGAAGGGACTGAATGAAAAAATAGGTACACTGTAGATCAGGGTCTGCGATGTGTTGGTGAGAGACTTCATGCTAATTACTCGAGTGATTTTCCGTTGGTGTATGTATGCGTAGAAGCAATACTTCTTCGTAGGTTTTACTTGAACATTTTAGTAAATGGTTCGTAGTGAATCGAGGAGGGAGGAAGTTTCTTGCTCTGAAAGAGAAAACAAAGCAAGCAAGTGCTGCAGAGGAGAAAGAGAGTAGCTGTACTAGGTTACATGGTCGAGTCGTCCGAGTAGCCCTAGAGCGACCTGGCATATATATGTATGTATATATATTTCAGAAAGAGAGAGAGAGAGAGAGAGAGAGAGAGAGAGAGAGAGAGAGAGAGAGAGAGAGAGAGAGAGAGAGAGAGAAAGTGGAGAGGAAGCCTCAAACATGAAACAGACATGCGGTAAGGAAAAACTATATTAGATATTTGATTAATATTGTGTTGACCATTTTCGACAAAAACAGGCGGCAATACCGGACATGTTTCAGTATTGTTGTGTCGACGTCCTCAGACGATGTAGTAGGCTAGCCCAATACGTAGATATTCAGGAAGAAGTCTAGACGTCGGGGTAGTTGTGTAGAGGTCATCCGAACGTGCGTTATAACAGTACTAAAAACCGAAACGTGAACCACATCAATTTGGATGGAATGTAAGCCAGTAAAAGGTCTAACACCGTACACGTCAGGGTATTCAAATAGCTTTTGAAATGCAATGAAATTTATGACAAAGTAAAAAAAAAAGTAAATGAAGTAAACCAGAAATGAATATGAAACTACATACAAAACAATAACAAATTTTGCCCGGCGCTCTAACATTCGGGTCAACTCGTCGCCACCCTATATGTACAATACACACACACACACACACACACACACACACACACACACACACACACACACACACACACACACATATATATATATGTGCGTGTGTGTGTGTGTAATTTTCAAGGAAAGACCCGGAGAAATAGTTACCAGGGTAGCCAAATGTCACATAAACACTTTAAGATTTATGGAGGGTCAAAGTTGGAAATAAAAACATGACACTGGAGACATACAAGGAAACCGAACGAAAACAAACATGGTGGAGTCGTTAGACTAGATGTATATATATATATATATATATATATATATATATATATATATATATATATATATATATATATATATATATATATATATACATATATATATATATATATATATATATATATATATATATATATATATATATATATATATATATATATATATATATATATATATATATATATATATACATACATATATATATATATATATATATATATATATATATATATATATATATATATATGTATGTATGTATGTATGTATGTATATACATATATACAT
The DNA here is from genome assembly GCF_046866305.1 of Octopus bimaculoides. Classification (NCBI taxonomy): domain Eukaryota; kingdom Metazoa; phylum Mollusca; class Cephalopoda; order Octopoda; family Octopodidae; genus Octopus; species Octopus bimaculoides. The sequence goes on along the minus strand of NC_142931.1, from coordinate 78,310,083 downwards.
ACGAGTTTGGGTGAAAAGTTCCTGGCTTTAAGGGTAACGCAAATAGCCTGGCTGGCTGTTCAACCTTTCGAGTTCTTTTACAGAAAAACAGAAGGACTGCTGCAATAAGAGTGTGAATCTGTTGAATAAAATCATAATTAAGTATTTTCTTTTCCCCAAAGCCAGGAACTTTTCGGCACATATCGCTTTTATATATGTATGTGTGTGTATATATATATATATATATATATATATATATATATATGTATATATATATATATATATAATCCTTATGTTAACGATATTTCTTTTACAAAGTATGCTTGATCGATCTTGCCCCTCTCTTTATCTCTCTCTCTCTCTCTCTCTCTCTCTCTCTCTCTCTCTCATACGCTCCTTCTTTGTCTGACCGGAGGAAATATGCAATAAACTACAAAGACATTTCTGATAGCTTTTTTTTTCTCTCTTTTTATCCGAAAACGTTTACATTTCTTTCATTATTTTCTTCTTGTTATTGTAGTTATTTTTCTTTTTTCTTCCCTCCAATATTTATTGCGTGTGTGTGTGTGTGTCAATACGAATGAGTGTGTGTGTGTGTGTGTCCGAAAGTCATAACCTGAATAATTCTGCGAGTCAATGAGGAAGGTCGTATAATAATAACCAGGCAGCCGACCGAGTGGTCAGCAATTCGAATTTCCTGTAAATCATACCCTACCGTGTAATAGATATAGGTACGTATGTATGTTAAAAGGGATACGCGTTAATTAATGTAGGCCAAAATACAATGTCCGAACGTAAGAAGCGACAGTCGTAGCTGGAACACCTTTGATCATAGGTGGCTATTCATTCAGAGTGCATGGTGGCGGGGGGGGGGGGGCTGATAAATAACAATAACAACCGAAATGATTGAAGTGAAAGCAAAAGAAATAGAAATAATTATATTAATGAAATTAAATTACTAACAAAAGACGATCCACCACCAGTTCGACGAGCGCCCCCTGGTGACTTCCATATCAAACACTACGTGCCTTTGTCATTGAGTTTTCTTAGTGTAATACATAGGTGGATACCAATTGATTTCTTTCAAGTGTTTGTTTTTTTTTTGTCTTTTTTTTCATTTCACAAGGTGTAAGAAGTTTGTTTCCCAATCACATGGTAGCGGGTTCAGTCCCACTGCATGGCATATCGGGCATGTGTCTTCTACTGTAGCCTCGGATCGACCAAAACCTTGTGAGTGGATTTGGTACACTGATACATACATACATGCATACATACATACACACATACATACATACATACGTATGTACGTACGTATGGCCAGCTGGCTGGATAGATGGATGGATGGATGGATGGATGGATGGATGGATAGATGGATGGATGAGTAGCTGTTATTGTACATACATACATACATACACACATATATACGACTCCGTAAACTAGCGGTTCGGTAAAAGACACCGATAGAATAAGTACTGTAGTCGATTAGCTCGATTAAAATCCGTTAAGGCGAAGCCCCAGCATGGCCGCAGTCTAATGACTGAAACAAATAAAAGATAAAAGATATAGACATCATTTTGGTAGCAATAGACGAATTCTGCGGGAGAAAGAGAGAGGGAGAGAAAGAGAGAGTGAGTGAGTGTGACAGAAAAGGAGAGAGAAAGAGAGAGGAGAGAGAGAAGAGAGAGGAGAGAGAGAAGAGAGAGAGAGAGAAGAGAGAGGAGAGAGAGAAGAGAGAGGAGAGAGAGAAGAGAGAGGAGAGAGAGAAGAGAGAGGAGAGAGAGAAGAGAGAGGAGAGAGAGAAGAGAGAGAGAGAAAAGAATCGACCCAGCATAGAGTTAATAAAAGGCAACAATTGTTCTCAGCGAGATTTGAACATGCACTTGAAGGGATTCTTGTCGTCATCCTAGTAACTCTACGACAAATTCGAGAAAATGCCCAGTCGATTATATATAACGATCCTTTGTATTTAACTGGTATTTATTTTCTCAACCTGGGAGGAATGAAAATCAAAATCCGTCCCCATGACAATGGGATTTGAAACTTGAACCTTAAACCAAATATTATTTATTTCTACAAAGAAGCACACTTAAGTGTTGGGTACGATCACGTAAATCGAATGTACTATTTTACTGGTGTTTCAACTCTGCACAAAAATGGACATTAGATTGCCGTTACTGCCACATTTTGCCCTAAAATTTGAAATCTAAATGACAATAATTTCTTGCCCAAGACCACAAAATATGGTAAGCAAAATATGGTAAGCAAAATACAGTCAGTTGTATCGATTCACAACGTTTTGATTAGTACATATTTTATTGAATTGGGAAAGATGAAATATAAATTGATCTCATCAGGATTTGAACCAAAAGTATCTGCTTTATTACCATTTAGATCTTATTGATGTGAGGGCAATGTACTCGAATATGTGTGGTCCCTTTATCTATCGTTTGAGCTCCACCGTTTGGGCAAAGCAGCAGTTTCTGAATAAAAAGAATTAGGTAAGAATCCTGCCTCATTCTTTTTATTCTTCACTCCTATAACATGACCGATACTTTATTTATCGTCACCAAAAAGAACTAAGGATAAATTTGATCTCCATGGGATTTGAGCGTAAAATAAGAAGAGTTGGACGAACGGCTACAAGGGATTTTGTCAGACGCTCTGACGATTCTACCAAACTCACATCTTTGTGGAGCTCAGAAAATATAAATAAATAATTAAACATTGCAAAGCATTTAGTCCATAAGATCGCGCTCTTCTGCTGTCTAACTCTCTTTGAAGCAAAGTAATAAATTAAAAGACACATGTTTGATTTGTTATTACACTAGATTGTTTAATAAGTTGCTAGGGAAGGCGGTGAGCTGGCAGAAACGTTAGTACGCCGGGCGAAATGCTTGGCGGTATTTCGTCTGTCTTTACGTTCTGAGTTCAAATTCCGCCGCGGTCGACTTTGCCTTTCATCCTTTCGACGTCGATAAATTAAATACCAGTTGCGTACTGGAGTCGGTGTAATCGACTGATCTTCTCGCACCCAAATTTAGGGCCTTGTGCATAGAGTAGAAAAGAATTAGTTGTTTAGGGGAACAATGGCAGGTTTTTTTACGTTCCCTTTCCCTTCAGATTGTTGAAATTTGGGCGGCTAATGCCCAGCTTAAACAGCCATTTCATAGTCAGAGGGACAATAAATATATAATGCATAAACATAAACGTTGAAAGAACGAGGTGGATAATGGTCTGAACACTTGCAGCATAGTGCATTTCACAAGAAGCACTTAATGACTTGATTGTTAGTGCTAAACAGCGCGGCATTTTTTAGGCTTAGATAAGATAAGTGAAATCTTGAGTAAAGTTTCGATTCTCGATCGATGAAAGATAGTTCGCTTCATTTACGTTGCTAATGCACTGAAGAATACATAAAAAAAGATCTCAAACAATCTTTTTCTCTATCTTTTTTTTTTTATTTGTCATGTCCGCAATAAAATATCAGAAGCCTTCAATGTGACTACGTAAGAAATCTAAAGAGCGAATTGCTGCCATATTCAAAATCAAAACTACGCATTTCACTTTAATTTGTATGCAATTATTATTATTATTATTGTTATTGTTGTTGTTGTTGAAATTTGTCTTTGTCATGTTCTTTCATCCATCGCCCTTGTTGAAAATAAAGAAACGATTACTATTAGTATTATCTTATTTTTTACAATTTTTTTTTTTTGTGCAAGATTTTATGTTTCTATCCTCCCCTTTTGATTATTGATACCGTTCGATGTTTTTATTTTATTATTTCTTTTTTTGTTCACACCAACCAATCAAGAATTGAGTCAAAATTTATTTATGAATCGTTATTATTATTATTATTATTATTATTATTATTATTATTATTATTATTATTATTATTATTATATGCGATCAATGAGCTTAATTAATACCTCAGTGCCTTTTATCCGATCCTCTGACGCTGTTAATAAATCCTCCTGACAATGATAGATGTTTTTTCTGTTTGTTTTGTTTTATTATTTTCTCTACTTTTATTTTTATGATTTGTTTCTACTTCAAGCATTACGAATTTTATAACATCGTATCATCATCGCAGAATTGCTCTTTTTATTCGTTATCAGCCATTAGATATGCTTTTTAATCCAAACTGTTGTCCCACGTTTGCTAATTCGATTAATGTAGTGAAAGTAGTGGCAGAGGTGGTAGTGTTAGGAGAGATCAGCTTTGGAACTAACGCAAATGAAGACGTCAACAACCCATTCACAATATCTGGGTTTCGAATTTCGTTTAAATTTGTTGACCTAACTTTTTTTTTTTTGGCACTCATCGATAAGTTCGTGAGGAAGGCATCAACACCACTACTTTCAATTTTGATCCACTTTAGCATTTACGATAAAGATGCGCGAGACAACGAGGAAAGGAAACCATCTACATGGTCAGCCGGTTTCAAGAAAAAGCAGACCTGTGGTCAAAGACATTTCAACTGTGATCATAGCGTCTTTTTAGTACAATACAGTATTATATTATTTAATGTCTCATGTCCTTATATAAGACGATAAGGTATGATATATGAGAGATTTTATTACTATTTCTACCAGGTCAAGCTCCCATACAGATCAGTCGATGGCTTGTACAATTAATGTATTTGCTTGTGGCATTAGTGGCCTTAATGAGATGAAATGGCTTTAACCGATTATCGAAACATCATCGTAGAATCCATATGCCAAGTATTTCCCTGTTTCACTACAAGACAGTCTGTATCTTCAAAATTATTGATTTCTCTGATTGGAAAACGGCCAGTCAAATACAAAGATCTGTAGAGTATAAGTATTGTCAATTGAATCGATCTAAGTATAATGGCTAATTATCTTATTGACTGACTCCAGAGGGCTAAAATACCTCCTCGACCCCGGAGGGTGTATCTAGACAATGTAGTTAATTTTATCCTGTGCTTCACTCTTTCTACAGTCTCACTGTTTTCAATAACGCTTAAATAATAATAGTAATCGGTTTAATGTGTATGTGTGGGTGCGTGCGTGCGCGCGTGCGCGCGCAAAGTGTCGTTTCTCTGTATGGCCAGGAATTCGACGCTTTTGTTGAGCTTTCAATGTTCAGTATACGTTGCAGCGTGAGTTGTGAATCAAAGAATTAGCGGCTGCTCTGTTTTGGTTGTAACCTGCTCTGGATGGTTAACGTGAGATTTTATATACATAGATATATATATATATATGTGTGTGTGTGTGTGTGTGTGTGTGTGTATGAAATTGTGTCGCACGATTTATGAATTGAAATCGTGCCTTGAAACAGATATTGTTGTTTTTTTGTTTTTTTTGGCCAAATAAATACACGCACTATATATTCGTTCTTTATCCGTTTATTACTGTTATTCTAACTCATGTTCATTGTCCGGAAACCTTTCGTCATACATCTGAGACCCCTTCAATGACACCTTCCGTCTTCATGTGTGCTCTGTTCCACTTATTTCATTTTGTTCTTCTATGATGTGTATCCTTATATGCACATGCGTTTACATCCGTGTGTCTGTGTGTGTATGTGTGTGTGTGTACATGTGTGTACATATATATGGTGGTTGTCTACTCCTTACACAGAGTTTGACCACCTCCTGTACCTACACCTTAGCCCCTTCATGGCGTCTGGTGTGGCTTTTTAAACCAGACAATGTTCTGAAAAAACACTCACACAGATTGCACCTCTGATTTGAACTATATATATATGTATGTATATATGTAAGTTAGAATACCTACAATGCTAGAAATAAGAGCTAAAATGCTCTAGCATTGTAGGTGTTCTAACACTTCCTGTCATAGTTAATGACAATTTTACAATTATAGATTTCTTTTCCTTTTTGGTGATACATTGCTAAACTGCTGCCTAATTTAATTATGTATGTATATATATATATATATATATATAGAATATACATACATACATACATATATATTTCTATCTATCTATCTATCTATCTATATATATATATATATATATATATATATAAACGACAAAGAAAAATAACAATAGAGAAACTTTTTAAAATTTGAAAATATAACAGAAAATAAGATATAGAAACATCAAATACATAAGTAAAAGAAATAAAGAAATCTATCCCCTGTAATATAAAAATCGATTATCGAAATGTCTCGTTAGAGGTGGAGCCGATTGATTAATAGTCGTTGCTGCTTTTTATACGTATTTTTGTTATTTTTTCTTCGTAAGAAGTTTTTGTGTGTTTCTTTAATATCATGTTTAGTCTCAATCTCTTCAATCATTTCTTTTGATTATTTGAGAGACTGGGGTCGATTCTAAGAATTACCAAAGTTATATTTCCAAATCTTTCTCTATGAATCCACAATGTCTTCGCCGGTTGTAAATTAAATTAATAGACAGGTCAGATGAACAGATCGATAATAACACAGGCGATCGGTCACTCATGAGAACAGAAAAGAAAACATGCTAGATGGTCTGGTGCTACCATAATAAGTCTGTTTTCGCGTCAGCTTTGTGATTGATTTTATCCTCTTTCTTTCTATTCTTCCTCAGATTGTTATAAAACCGATAAGATAATGATTTCTCAACGCTGGCCTGCCAAAATACTTGACTGGAATCGACGTTTCAAACTTCTCGTTGAATCTATCTCACTTCACTTACTCTGTTAATGTCCATGTAAGCATCAGAATCTAGATGTCCGGATAGAGTAAGTTTTAAACAGTATTTGTTTTGTCCTGGGATGTGCCCACCGCACGTTCTCCAATGTCTTTAACTTACATCTATTACTCTCTTCAAGCTGGAAGAGAGTCAATAATATAACTACCAAACATGTACTGTGCACAATTCAATTCATACTCCTCTTTCGTGGATTGATTGCAATATGTCAGGGTAAGAAATAATTGCATCAGTCAGGCTTCGAAGGGATCAAGGATGAAATCAATCTATGTAGAATTCATAAGTTGAATGTTGAGAAATAAAACAGTATAATCTAATATATTGACATCGATTACGCTTCAAGTAATTAAGCCGAAAAATATGACGGAAAGGCTGAAAGATAACTGTCTATATAACGCATTAATTTACTTAGTTATATAATCATTTCTATTAAAGGCACAAGGCTTGAAATTTGTGGGGAGAGAGTAAGTCGATTTCATCGACCCCAGTACTCAACTGGTACTTAATGTAACGACGGATGAAGGGTAAAGTCAACCTCGGTGGAATTTAAACTCAGAACGTAAAGACGGACGAAATGCTGTTAAACGTCTTGCCCGGCGTGCTAACGATTCTGCCAGCTCGCTGCCTTAACTGGTTATATAATGCAATGATAATGCAAGATCAGTAATTTTAGTGGGAGGGTTTTCGTCAATTACATCGACCCCAGGGTTCAACTAGTACTTAGGACCTGAGAGGATGAAAGGCAACGTCAACCTCGGCGCAGTTAGGACTCAGAATGTAAACAACCGGAAGAAATGTGGCTAAGCATTTTATCCGACGCACCAACGATTCTGAATAGCAAATACTAAAGCAAGACAAAATGTGTCACGTAAGCAAGCGCACAGGGCTGTGTACAATAAATGACTAGAAGGATATTCAATGATGGGCAGAAAAGCTAAAGAATAACACCGACACAGCTGTTGAATCAGTAACTTTATAACAGTTAAGGAATGAATCTCTCGTCTCAAATGGTATAAAACACAGTTACTTGCTTAAAGATATTGGTAGATTACGACTGAAAAATAGATATAGGTTTGATCCATAAAATAGCAACACTAGGATATAGAAGCATTATTAGGGAATTCTCCCGTAACATTTATTCACCTTCAATCACTTTTAATTCGAGATGTACTTTTTTAAGAAACGAAACTTGATGCCTTAACCAATAATAATAATAATAATAATAATAATAATAATAATAATAATAATAATAATAATAATCCAAATAAATGGTACCCTAGGCATAACACCTACATGAACTTCTAACTTGTTGTCTCTTGAGGTCTCTGGGTGAGACTTGGATCCAACTCGTACAAATGCAAAGCAAAAGTCAAACATAAAATAATAATAATAATAATAATAATAATAATAATAGTAATAATAATAATAATAATGATAATAACTTACGGAACCCGTAAATATTTCACGGAATTAATGGTAAACTTACTGGGTAATTCTGACAACTTAATCCAAAAAACCTGAAAGCGTAGCCCGTGTTGTGTCTGTATGAGAAGATAGTCGCTTATCTACTAATCATTGAAAAGGGAAGGAAATTGGAATACGATGATTATACTTAATGCACTTTATATATACACTTTATATACTTTATGCACAATTTTATAGACTTAGTGCACAGCACTCTCTCTCACTTTTCGCCTTACCCTCTTTTTTTTCTCTCCTTTTTCTTTTGGTCTTCGACTTTTCCTTCAACTAATCACGTGAAAGCGTTAGAGACGGGCTAAGTAACGGTGTTAAAAAAAAAATTCAAATCTCACATTTCCCTCACCACCACCTCTCCCAGCGTGGTAGCGATTCCGCCTGCTCGCTGCCTTAAAAAATATTTAGGCCCTACCGAGATACTTCTTAAGGCAGCGAGCCTAACAATAATAATAATGGTTTCAAATTTTGGGACAAAGCCAGCAGTTTTAGGATAATGGTAAACCGATAACATCGACCCCAGTATTTTAGTGACCCCGAAAAGATGAAATTGATCCCGAACGTATGCAAAGTCGACCCCGGTGGCATTTGAACTCAGGACGTAAAGCCGGAAGAAATGCCGCAAAGCATTTTTACCGGCGCAGTAAGGATTCTACCAGCGCGCCGCCTTAAAAAGTACTAAGATCTCACCGAGACACTTTTTAAGGAGATGAGCTTAATGATAATGATAATAATGATAATTATTATTATAATAATTTTTTTTCTTTTATGACTGTCACAAGGACTCTTTCATACATACGAGTTATGTATGGTGCTATATATGGCGCAGTAAAAGGCGCTATATATAGAAGTTACAAAAATGTGCAAATGGAGAAAGTTATATAAAAACGTGAGGTGGAATGAAAACAATAGATAATATAAGTATATTTTCAAAATTTGATATCTATTAAACACATATGAAATTATAACACACACACACACACACACACACACACACACATATCATGAAAATAATTTACATTAACCCATTGCACACAGGTGGCTGAGAACCTCTTGCAAGTCCGGTTAGAGTACATCTCGTATCTGCCCGTCTGTCATTCGGACGTACATGCTCATTCAGCTAGAAATAACAACCAAATTTTCCTCGGATTTTATTCTCCAGTATTAGCCAAGAAGGTACTCATTGTATGATGATGTTTTCTGGACACTGATTGGACGATCATTGGAGTAGCATCATGCTCGACAAAGTACGCCTGGGGCTAATCGGCAGCTGAAAAAAAGAGAGCAATAAAAAGGACTACAACATCAACAACAACATCAGTAATAACCGAATAAATAACGGCTGCAGCTATAAAGACAGCAGCAATAGCGAAATGCAATAACACCAAAAGTAGCCGTCACATCAATGACAACAGTAACAACAACGCAACAGCAACGACATCATAAAAAATGGAGACAACAACAGCATCAAAAGATATAGTAATAACAATGTCAACACCTCCAACAGCACTAAAAACGACAGCAACACCAGCAGCAGCAGCAGCAGCAGCAGTAACAAGGGCAGCATCACGAATAACAACAGTATTGACAACAAAAGCAAGTCATAACGATAAAAGCGGCAGCAGTAGCAACCTCAGCAACATTAGTAACATCAACAGCAACAACAAAAACGACGACGACGACGACGACGACCACCACCACCACCACCATGATGACGACGACGACGACGACGAGGGGGGATGATGGTAACAATGATAAAAAAAAACAAAAAAGGTCAGAAGAGAAACGTCGGGCAATTGTAATGATGGGCAGGAAATTGGTAGCAGAAGAATGAATTAGTGCCAAAGTCGGAGCCCAAAATGATTCCGTGTGTCCAAGAAACAATAGCATAAGATGTCCGACTGACTTGGCTGACTTTAGCCAAAATAAGGTTAGTGAAATACTGTAATGGAATAATAGAATAATGGAATAATGGAATAATGCTAGGTACTTTAATCGATTGGTTCGGTTCGGTCGCTGGCGTAACCAATAAGTTCTTTCTGTCTTAAAATGTGTGCATTCGGTTAGACAATGATGACGGTGGCTGTGGTGGTAAAGGATGTGGTTATTTGTGGTTAAGGATGTGGTCGTTGTAGTGGTGACGGTTGCTATTATTGTGTAAACTGTGTTGACGGTGTTGGTGGTGGTGATGATGTGGTTGTGATGATGTGGTTGTGAAGATCATTGTTGTTGTGGTCGTGATTGTTGTTGTTGTTGTTTTTGCTGTTGTTGTTGTTGTTGTTGTTGTGCTGCTGGTGGTGGTGGTGGTGTGGTAGTGGTGGTGGTGGTGAAGGAGGGGAGGAAGGTGGTGATATTGATGGTTGTTGTTACTGTCGTAGCAGTGGTGGTGACGAAGCTGATGGTGGTGCTGGTAGTGACGATAGTGATGGCGACGTGCATGTTCTTGCTGCTGCAGTAGTAGAAGGTTGGAATTAGTGTGGTGGAGGTTGCGGCAGTGGTGGTGGAAATTGTTAGTGGTGATAGTAGAGGTGGCAGTTGTTGAAGTTTGGGTGATAGTGGTGGTAGTGGTTGTGGTGGCGGTAGTGGTGGTAGTGGTGGTAGTGGTGATAGTGGTGGTAGTGGTTGTGGTGGCGGTAGTGGTGGTAGTGGTGGTAGTAGTGGTGGTGGTGGTGGTGGTGGTGGTAGTGGTGGTAGTGGTGGTAGTGGTATCCGCTATTTTGCTACGTGTTCTGTGAATATTTTCTTCTAATTCAGTGTAACAAAGTAAAACAAGATAAAAACACTCTCAGATGGGTGCAAGCATGGAAGATGTGATTAAGAAGTTCACTTTTCAATTACATGGTTCTAGGTTCAATTCTACCTTAAAGCGCGTAAGCCAACAACTGACGTTTAGCCTTGCCGTGTGTCGACCAAAGCCTTATGAATGAACTTGGGTAGACAGAAACTGGGTGGTAACGCTGGATTGAATGTAAAATAGGTACCCAACTACCTGGTCATAAACTACCACCCGATTTTGTTCATACAAGCATTGAAGCCAGATCATCGTTCACAGGATACTTAGTATCTCAGGATGAAATTGATCCCGAAAGTATGCAAAGTCGACCCCGGTGGCATTTGAACTCATAACGTAAGGGCGGAAGAAATGCCGCTAAGCATTTTTACCGACGCGGTAAGGGTTCTACCAGCACCCGCCTTAAAAGTAGTAAGATCTCACCGGGACACTTTTTAAGGAGGTGAGCTTAATGATAATGATAATAAAAATAATAATTATGATTATTATAATTTTTTTCTTTTATGACTGTCACGGGGACTCTTTCATACACACGAGGTATGTATGGTGCTATATATGGCGCAGTAAAAGGCGCTACATACAGCGCCTTTTGTTTACTACCTTACCAACCTGTGATATTTGGTTTCTTCTTTCCTTTCATACTTCATAAATATTGAAGACTTTGTTAAAATCATAACCACTCGCCTACCTATTCTAACTAAATCATTAAATCAAAAACTCAGGAGTGAGAAAGACTGAGAGAAAGAGAGATAAAGTTAAGATGGATTGAGAGTTGAAACAGCGAAACGCTTTTTGTATATTCCCATGTTGTTTACTGGACTCAATAATGTCGGGTTATTTTGCACAAAAATCTTTAAGCAAAAAGAAGTGGTTGGTTACTTATCGCTAGCAGGATGGGTTATGACTGCATATACAAATAGCTATTATATATACTCTTATGTTGTGCGCTGGGTTCAATAATGCCGAATCAGTTTACACAGAAGTCTTTCAACAAAAATAAGTGGTTAGTTACATAACGCTAATCTGATAGGCTATAATTACAGATACAGATTATATATATATATATATTAGTGTACTCGTGCCATCAGAAATGACGGCATGAAAATGATATGGAAAATGAATTTAAAATAAAATCAATACAACCTTTATCTAGTGAAATAGATATCTAGTGAAATCCCTACCAGCAATGAGTTTGCCTTGTTTTGGATGGTCCGTTTCAGTATTAAGTAATTCTTCCATTCTTCTTCTCGATGTTCTCTCTCTTTCGATTTCTCTCCTTTGTGCTGCTTCCTCTTCCGTTTCCTCTTGTCGCCTTTGCGATGCTCTCATTTTTAGATATTCTCTCCTCATTGCTGCTTGCTCTTCTGTTTCATCTTCGCGCTTTTGTTCTGCTCTCTCTCTCTCTCTCTTTGGATATCTCTCCTTTGTGCAATTAGGTGTTCCTTTTCATTTTGATGTCTTCGAGCCTGTCTTCTTGAATCTTGTGCTCGTCTCTCTTGTCTCACTTCTTCCGATTGATTTAATAATCTTAATGTATTGTTTTATCTCCTTGCGTCCAGTTCTTCCCGAGTGAAACTGGCTGTTCTTCGCCTTTGTCTCTCTTCTCTCTCTGGCTAACCGTTGCCTCCTGTCTGATTTACTCTCCATAGTAGGTGGATGAGTATATTTAATACAACAGAATACAAACTTCAAAACAAATGAATATAGTTGTGTGTGTGTGTGTGTATGTGTGTGTGTGTGTGTGTGTGTGCGTGTGTATGTGTGTGTGTGCGTGTGTGTGTGTATGTGTGTGTGTGTGTGTGTGTGTGTGTGTGTGTGTGTGTGTTAGTTTGTTTCTCTTTCTATACGTACCCATACAAAGTATAAAATTTCACAGGATTACATTAACGGCACGCACACTGAGACTTATTTTTTCCAGCAACGTCTACGCGTTCTCTCTGTAACATGAAGAAATGGAAAGTAGATCTCAACTCAGGTGACACAGCCTTAGGAAAAGTAAATATCAAGAAAGGAATTATCCAAGGGGAATCGTTATTCCCTTTAATATATGCCTTATGTTTGATCCCCCTCAGTTTAGTATTAAGGAAGGCAAAGTCTATCAGTTTAGAAACAGTACGGGAAGAATTAACCATGGATAATCTGAAGCTTTTTAGTAAGAATGAGAAAGAGATAGATTCATTAATACAGACTATAAGACTCTTCAGCAAAGATATAGGCATGGAATTTGGCATAGATAAATGTGCAATGTTAGTCATGAGAAGGGGACAGGTAGAATCATTGAAAGGCGGAGAAGTTTTAAGTATCTAGAAGTATTAGAATCTGACAGAGTACTAACTACAGAAATGAAAATGCAAATTGAGAAGGAGTACATCAGAAATATCAAGACCGTGGCAAGAAAAACCATTGCATAGGCAATACCCCAAACGAACTGAGGAAGCTGATGTAGATAGGAGAAAATTCCCATCAGTGACTGCGGAGTGTTGGTTTGAAAGTTGAATTAATGATTTATCCTAGCGGCATAAGATCAGAGTCTCTAGACTCGAGACTATCAACTTAATGTCATTCACAATGAGGTAGACACAAAATGTTGACTCTACAATGACAAACTTGAGAATATTGACCACACTGTTGCCGACTGCTCAGTCCTTGCTCCTACAGAATATAAAACCGGGTATGATCGAGTTGGGCCAATATTCGGACTGGAACATATGGTATCCCGCACCCTAAGAACTAGTATGAACACCATCCAGAGCTAGTCACCGAGAGAGAGAATGTTAACCATTCTATGGGATTATGAGATACATACAGACAGGCAAAGAAATGTTAACAGACCAGACATCGTCATCAAAGACCTAAACAAAAAAAAATATGCCTGTTAATTAATATGACAGTGCTTATTGATAGAAACATTTCAGCAAAGAAATTTGAAAAATTGTCGAACTATAAGGACCTTGAGATTAAAATATCTAAGGCGTGGAAATTAAAAAACAAAACCATCTTGCTGTTGTAAGTGCCCTAGGAATGATTAAGAAAGGTAGTGACAAATTTTTTGACCAGATCCCCGGGAAACCAACAATCTATAAGACTCAAAAGATTGTGCTGACAGCAACCGCCCACCTTCTCGGGAGGTTTCTCTTCATCTAATATATATACTTGCCTTAGGTCTCTGGTGGAGACCCGGTCAAAAGATAAAATCAAATGCAAATGATCCCATTTATCGTATGCAATTCTGAAGAGATGAGATTTCGTCGCTATTTTAATGAGTTCGACCGACAGCATAAAAGATCTTAGTTTGCCTATTGTAGTAGTAGTAGTAGTAGTAGTAGTAGTAGTAGTAGTAGTAGTAGTAGTAGTAAGAATAATGACATCGTGATCCAAATGAGAAATGAATTAACTATTCGTTCAGTATTTTAGAACGTATTCTGTTCGATATGTCTTTCCTTGTAATAGCCCACACAAATAAGTGTTTACCATCATTTAGTGTGGTCCTGTTCCACAGCTAATCCAATTGTTTATGTAGAATAAAGAACATACAAATCAGATTTTGTTGGCTAGTACTCGCCTAATGAAAAACTGAATGTGTGTAATGGATTTTTTTAACACCATTTTCTCAGTTACAGTATATCTAGTACTAGTTATCAAAACATCCTTTGAAGCAGCACTGGCGGTGCTGACGATGGCAACAACAATAACAACAACAAGAACTACCACGATGGTGACAGCGAGGGCGAACACACATACACTTTTCTCGGGTCTTAGGACAGTAGCAGTACAATGGGGTGAGAGGATGGGGCTGAGGTGAAGGCCACACTGCCGCTAAAAACTATGACACACACACAAGCATACACACACACACACACACACACACACACACACACACACACACACACAAACGCATGCGCACATAAGGATGCACATCTTAGAAGAGCAGAATAGAGAAACTAGAGTAAGAACACACACAGAAACGAAAAGTGTCGCTGAAGAGGTCACAGATGTGTGATGAAAGATTTCCGGACAATGGACAGGCGTTAAAATAATAAGAACAGTAATAAATGAGTAAAAACAATATATAGTGTGTGTGTTTATTTGACCAAAAAGTAATAATAACAATAAATAAAATGACCATCCCGAAATACAGCAATATCTGTTTCAACACACGATTTCACATCAGGAATGTTGCAAAACGAATATATATATACACAGAGAGAGAGAGAGAGAGAGAGAGAGAGAGAGAGAGAGAGAATGAGAGCAAATAGTGAGAAATTATCAATCCAGACAAAATATTTTATAAGCTCTCTGCTGGCACACCAGGCTAATAATATTACTTAGATTAGTGAAGAACTCCGGGTAACCTTGTGATAGGGTTCAAGGTTATGGTTCATCACAATTCTGTATAATAACCAGTTTATAAATATATACATATATATATATATATGTATATACACACATACACACACTCACACACACACACACACACACACACACACACACACACACACACACATACACACAGACACACACACACTTGCTTCTGAATATTAGTGTTTGTCAAATATCCGCCACCGTTTGCAGCCAGTGTTGGTTTTGTTTACGTATTAGTAACCTAGCAGTTCGGTTAATGAGTCCGCTGGAATAAGTAGCAGGCTTAAGAAAAATATTTACTGGTGTCGATTTGTTCGACGAAACCCTTCAAGGCGATTCCCCAGTACGGCTGCTTTCCAGTGACTGAAACCAATAAAATAAATAATAATAAAAAAAGATACAAATGTGTGTTTGTACGTGCGCGCGTCTGTGCATGTATGTATATTCATGTATGTATGTGTGCGGGTCTCTGTATCTATGCATAATTCAATACTTATCATTCTTGTATAATGTTGTTCTTGTTGCTACAAGAACAACATTATGCAAAATAATAAATAAATATTTTAAAAATAACACATACGAAGTGACAAAAAGTATCTGGAATATTTATATAAACTTTAACTAAGTATGCACACGATGAGATATCGCGTCTCAAATGCCTAATTTCTGTATTTATTTTGTTTTTATTATTATTCATTTTTGTTTCCCCCCCATTCCAAACCAGTAACTCAACTCACTGACTTTTCGGTTTCAAAAGAACTTTCTATGGAGAAGTCTTTCAGCAGAAAGATTTATTGATCGTTCCCGAATGTTGGTTCTATATCGAGAAATCCGATCTGCAGCTCTGCTATGAAATATGATGTGTGTGTATGAATGTGTGTATTTTTAAAGCATATATACGCATATATACACACATATATAAAGCATATATACGCATATATACATGCATACACACACACATATATATATGTGTGTGTACGTGTGTGTGTACACATAGATAGATAGATAGATAGATAGATAGACAGATAGATAGATAGATAGATAGATAGATAGACAGACATGCATATAAATATACGTGCATACACATAAGTGGGTGGATACAGAGAAGCGGGTATTATCACTTTGGGTCACGCAGCGGTAACTACGAATAAGTATGTGGCCATAAAAACTGAAAATTTCCTTTTTACAAACGCTCATCTCACGCAGGCAAACAGATACACCTATGTGTATGTATACGTGCACGTTTATATATATATATATATATATATATAAAATCTCAGTGTTTGAATGTTTTGCTTATATATATATATATATATATATATATATATATATATATGTAATGTACATACATATACATGTGTTTATTCCTCTCTCTCCCACACACTCTCCCATCTGCCTCTCACACTCCCTCTGCTTCTATGAATATATATATATATATATATATATATATACATGTGTATTCATCTCTCTCTCTCTCTCTCTCTCTCTCTCTCTCTCTCTCTCTCTCTCTCTCTCTCTCTCTCTCTCTCTCTGTATATATATATATATATATATATATATATATATATATATATATATATATATATATATATATATATTTATAAATATAAATCCACTCTCTCTTTCCTCTCCTCCACTGTGTCTCTCTACTGAGAGATAGAATGCAAAGAAAAGAAAAGAAAAAAACGATAATGTAAGAGTGTGTTGAGTAGAGTGGGTATATCTGAGTTTTATTATAAGATTAGTGATCTATCTTTATCAACCACATCCACTCCATTGCTATGAAAATTTGCTGCTTCGTCTCTATACTGAAAAACCATAAAACTGTATGTATAGCTAGGATCAAAGTTTATGAATGTAAAAGAGTAATTTCATCACCACATACACACACACACGCGCAAAAACTCACAAACAATTTTTTACGTACTCATGCTAGCATATACACACCCAAACACCCATCTCAATATAAGTATGAGTGCATGTGTGTGTGTGCGCGTATGTGCCTGTGAACATTAGCTCCTCTCTTATTCCTAGTGTATATATATATGTATATATATATATATATATATATATATATATATATATATATATATATATATATATATATATATATATATATATATATATATATATATATATACATGTATATACAGGGGTTGGACAAAATAATAGAAACGCCTTAAAATTTCAAACAAATTTTTTTTAATATGGAGTAGGGAACACACAAGAGAAAAAACATTTCAAAAAGATGGGTCAGTTCACCTCCAATATTTTGTAAATCCTTAAATATATGTATTTTAATACTTAAACTGCTTTTAACATTTTCTTATTATTATCAAAGAATGTATATTTGTATTTAAATATTTTTGTGACAACCAGTCCTTAACACTACAAAGCTTATACAAAGCTTTATATTTTAAACATATTCTACTTATTATTATCAAAAAATGTATATATGTATTTTAATACTTAAACTGTTTTTTAAACATTTTCCATTATTATCAAAGAATATATATATGTATTTTCATATATGTATTTTAATACTTAAACTGTTTTTAACATTTTCTTATTATTATCAGAGAATGTATATATGTATTTTAATACTTTTGTGACAACCTGCACTTAACACTACAAAGCTTATATAAAGCTTTATATTTTACTTTTGACAATCTTTTTCTAAAAAAGTGAAACCGGTAAAGTGAATAAACATCTTTAAAATTGCATTTTCAAACCTTCTTTCATATATATATATATATATATATATATATATATATATATATATATATATGTATATAAATTGATTTACATTAATTTAGAGAAGAAATAGGAAGAAAGATATATGAACTACCGTACAAAAGAAAGCTATGATTTATTGCAATTATTTTCGTTTCAAGAAACACGAAACAAATGCTTACACCAAATGCAACCGATTCTGAGTGAGAAGAGGGGATACCCTCTAGGGATCGACAATTCTCCGGAGTTAACTTACTATTAAGGTAAAGCAGTCATCTATTTATGCGGAATCTCAGGGATAGGTTTAGACACAATCATTCAAATATAGCTTGAAATATTGTTGACAGAGCTCCTCATTATTTTAATGAAACGCGTAACTCTAAACTTTACTTATCGGACATATTTCAGAAATAGAAACGCCCAACAATATCCTCTAATAGAAATTCCTAGATGTTGTCTAGCTATCGTTAGAGGCAGTCATTCCTCTGCGGAAATTATTGGCTTTATATCTCGAGCCTAGCGATACAGGTTCGAAGAGTTCTC